>NC_141602.1:38096508-38354599 GCF_047967505.1 Dipteris shenzhenensis | reverse complement strand
TTAAGCTTGGTGTGACACTTGTCTGGCCAAAAGGGCTCAAATGGCAGCACCTTTGAATCCCAAATCCGTCAAGGTTATCCCTTTCTCCAACGCAAAAGCAACAAGTGCAGCATGCAGTTCAGTCCCTCCAGGCAATTGTGGGCAGAATTGTGGGCCTCGCACCCACAAGGCGATAGGTGGGGGTGGGGGGGGGTTGGGGGGGCGGGGGCGGGGCGGTCCCCATAGTGTCTCCACAAGCGTTATGCTGCACAAGCTAAAAGGGATTTACTCTCCAAATGAAAGCCACAGCCTAGGAATATCAGTACGCAAGGAGCCCTGTCTTGATCTGAAGTCTCTACCCTAGAAAAATCAGTACCCGAAGGTCAAGGGAGCTCAACCTCTCAAACGAAGCACCTATTATGCTGTAGGAGAAACAGGCTTCTATTGAGTCTTGTCATGGCTATGAGTATCCAAAATCAAGTGGATCTTTGTGTATTGGATCTATAGCTGCAAACTTTTCATCCCGCGAAGGTGCATGAGCAGCAAGAGGACCTTGTTGATTTGAGAAAGACTTATTTATCCGCACCCTGCCTCATCCTCAGCCCCTGTTTCTCGGCCTATACACATTGTACGAGGAGTGTAACCTCAGTAAAGCATTCCATAGTCTCAAACAAGCTCCACGGACTTGGTACGAGAAGATACATATTTATTTAAAGAGCCAAGGTTTGAAGAACAGTCCAATTGAAAGATGGAGAAAAAAGGGACTTGATCATTATCATGCTTTATGTGATTGATTTGCTACTCACAAGAACCAATGAGGATAGAATTGCAAAATGGAAAATTGACCTTGAAGCCTCATTTGAGATGTCACCTTTGGGAATGCAGAATTGTAAACCAATTTCAACTCTAGTCCAACCTAGGCTTAAGCAGTCAATGTATGGTGGCTGTGAATCTTTTAATGCCACTCTATAAGCCAGGCTGTCGACCACCTCGTTTACCTATGCAACACACATCCTGAGATTCAGTTTGGGGTGTCACAGGTGAGCAGACATATGCACAGCCTAACACCATGCACTGGCATACAGTCAAGTGCATTTTCAAATACTTGCAAGGCACACAGCATTCTGGGTTGTTCTATGCCCGGGGGGGGGGGGGGGGGGGGGGGGGGGGGGTTCACTTTTAGTTTCATGTAATCAGTGATTCAGATTGGGCTGGTGACTCTTAATGATCGGCAGTCCACAAGCCGCTGCCCCTGCTCCTGAAGCTGCCCCTCCAGCCCGCCTCCTTTCCCCTCTACTTCAGCCCGCCTCTACCTCCCACACCGCTCCTTGCCAGGCCCCCCGCCACTCCCACCGTCGCCTCCCCCCGCAACTCCTCCCGTCCTCTTGCTGCCCCCCGCACCTCCTCCTCGCTCGCCTCCCGCACCTCCTCCTTCCCCTCCTGCGCCCCTTCCTGCCCCCCCGCGCCTCCTCCTCCACCCCCGGGTTCTCTCCTCCTCCCTCACTTCTCCCCTGGCTGCTCTTCACCCCCCGTTCGCGCCGCCTCCTCATCCACCCCCACGCCTTTTCCTTCCCCATCCGCTGCCCTCCACCATGCTTCCTTCCCGCCTCTACCCCCTCCACCTCTACTCCATACTCTCCTCTCCTCCCCCGCCGTCTTGACTCCCCCCACCCTTCGTTTCTTCCTCCATTCCTGCACCATTTCCCGTTTGCCGCCCTTGCTTCTTGACCATCTTCTACGCTTTCTTCCTTTCCCTTTTTCACCCCTCTTCTTCTTCCCGAGCAGCTTCGGGTTAATTGGCTTACGCCTCGGAGAAAGTAAGCTTGGTGGTGACACTTGTCTGGCCAAAAGGCCTCAAATGGCAGCACCTTGAATCCCAAATCCGTCAAGGTTATCCTTTCTCCAACGCAAAAGCAACAAGTGCAGCATGCAGTTCAGTCCCTCCAGGACAAGGCAATTGTGGGCAGAATTGTGGGCCTCGCACCCACAAGGCGACAGGTGCGAGATTGCATCTAGGCAAGCTTGGCACTAGAGGGTGACCACATTCAAGAGGTCACTATCTACGGAAGAGGGCGTCTTCCTCATCCAGCTGAGCTCCCCCGATACCGCCTTGACACATTGTGGAGCAAAGCCACATCCTCCTTGGCCCGCATTTGGTGGTACCTCTTTCCTTGGGGGGGGGGGGGGGGGGGCAGGGCGGGTTCACTTTTAGTTTCATGTAATCAGTGATTCAGATTGGGCTGGTGACTCTTAATGATCGGCAGTCCACAAGCCGCTGCCCCTGCTCTTGAAGTTGCCCCTCCAGCCCGCCTCCCTTCGCCTCTACTTCAGCCCGCCTCTACCTCCCACACCGCTCCTTGCTAGGCCCCCCGCCACTCCCACCGTCGCCTCCCCCCGCAACTCCTCCGTCCTCTTGCTGCCCCCCGCACCTCCTCCTCGCTCGCCTCCAGCACCTCCTCCTTCCCCTCCTGCGCCCCTTCCTGCCCCCCCGCGCCTCCTCCACCCCCCGGGTGTTCTCTCCTCCTCCCTCACTTCTCCCCTGGCTGCTCTTCACCCCCCGTTCGCGCCGCCTCCTCGTCCACCCCCACGCCTTTTCCTTCCCCATCCGCTGCCCTCCACCATGCTTCCTTCTCGCCTCTACCCCCTCCACCTCTACTCCATACTCTCCTCTCCTCCCCGCCGTCTTGACTCCCCCCACCCTTCGTTTCTTCCTCCATTCCTGCACCATTTCCCGTCTGCCGCCCTTGCTTCTTGACCGTCTTCTACGCTTTCTTCCTTTCCCTTTTTCCACCCATCTTCTTATTCCCGAGCAGCTTCGGGTTAATTGGCTTAGCCTCGAGAAAGTAAGCTTGGTGGTGACACTTGTCTGGCCAAAAGGGCTCAAATGGCAGCACCTTTGATCCCAAATCCGTCAAGGTTATCCTTTCTCCAACGCAAAAGCAACAAGTGCAGCATGCAGTTCAGTCCTCCAGGACAAGGCAATTGTGGGCAGAATTGTGGGCCTCGCACCCACAAGGCGACAGGTGCGAGAGTGCATCTAGGCAAGCTTGGCACTAGAGGGTGACCACATTCAAGAGGTCACTATCTACGGAAGAGGCGTCTTCCTCATCCAGCTGAGCTCCCCCGATACTGCCTTGACACATTGTGGAGCAAAGCCACATCCTCCTTGGCCCGCATTTGGTGGTACCTCTTTCCTTGGGGGGGGTGGTTCACTTTTAGTTTCATGTAATCAGTGATTCAGATTGGGCTGGTGACTCTTAATGATCGGCAGTCCACAAGCTGCCTGCCCCTGCTCCTGAAGCTGCCCCTCCAGCCCGCCTCCTTTCCCCTCTACTTCAGCCCGCCTCTACCTCCCACACCGCTCCTTGCCAGGCCCCCCGCCACTCCCACCGTCGCCTCCCCCCGCAACTCCTCCCCGTCCTCTTGCTGCCCCCCGCACCTCCTCCTCGGCTCGCCTCCTGCACCTCCTCCTGCGCCCCTTCCTGCCCCCCCGCGCCTCCTCCTCCACCCCCCGGGTTCTCTCCTCCTCCCTCACTTCTCCCCTGGCTGCTCTTCACCCCCCATTCGCGCCGCCTCCTCGTCCACCCCCACGCCTTTTTCCTTCCCCGTCCGCTGCCTCCACCATGCTTCCTTCCCGCCTCTACCCCCTCCACCTCTACTCCATACTCTCTCTCCTCCCCCGCCGTCTTGACTCCCCCCACCCTTCGTTTCTTCCTCCATTCCTGCACCCATTTCCCGTCTGCCGCGCTTGCTTCTTGACCGTCTTCTACGCTTTCTTCCTTTCCCTTTTTCCACCCCTCTTCTTCTTCCCGAGCAGCTTCGGGTTAATTGGCTTACGCCTCGGAGAAAGTAAGCTTGGTGGTGACACTTGTCTGGCCAAAAGGGCTCAAATGGCAGCACGTTGCCAGCGAGTTGATTCTCCCCAGAGACCCTCAAAGGGGCACACGTCGCCAGTGAGTGGAGATTTCTGGGTTACTAGGCCAGTGTCTTCATTGTAGACAGACGGGTCATCTAGCCAGAGATTGCCCCAGCAACCAAGGCCGAGCCCCTCCTCCCCCACCCCCGAAAAGCAGGCAGAGTCAGCAGGACAGAGCCCAGCACCCCCCAAACAGGAGCAACAGGAGTCTCAAACCCCCTGGGTAACCCCCTCAGAAGGGGACTAGACCCAGGTTTAAAAAGAAAAAGAAACCAAGCAAAGATGCTCGCAAGCGTCGCAGGCAGAGGGCTAGACATTATCGTCCTCTAAGACCAAAAATCGGCCTATGGACCTAAACAATACAAAACCTTACATACATAAAGACTCCTCCCTCAAACGGGAGCGTAATAAGAGAAACTACCTTTATGTCTAGGTGAGTTTCTGTGCTTGAAAAGCTTAGATACAAATGTTCTAAAGCTGAGGGTGACGCCTTATGTAGCAAATCAGCCAGTCTGTTTAAGTCCCTCAAGAAGAGAGCTGAACTTTTTCCTAATGTGTGCATAGTAAGGGCATATCATTACCATGTGTTGTTTCTGGCATACCCTAGTCACATAATTGGCATATTCTGCTCTCTCTTGGCATGTCTTTCCATCCTCCTATTTCAATTTGCAGCTGGTGTGATCGGGTGCGAAGTGAAGCCAGAGCCCTCCGCTTATGCATTGCCATAGGTGTGCAAATGTACTTCTGCATGGCTGACTCCTCTGCTGTATAAGTGGGCCAATATTGGGGGTTGATAAATGTGCAGTAGTACTCGAACTTATCTCTATTTTTAGCTGTTTGCCATTTCCTGTGTAGTGCATTCAGCAGGTCACGATGAAAAGCATCTTCATCTACCTCCTCTGGTGAGTAGTTCAAGTACTCCTCTACCTCCCACTTCCTGAACCAATTTCTCAGATCTAGTGCCCATCCAAATGCCAAAATCTTGCTCTTGTTTGTCTTTTGGAGAGAGAGAGAGAGAGAGAGAGAGAGAGAAGGGGGGGGGGCTTTTCGAGAGGCACCTGAGGAGAAGCAGTAGCAGGATCCCTTACGTGGAGATCCACCTCCCCTAGCGGAAGGGGCCACTGCCCAACCAAAGGATCCTCCCGTGATGGAGGTTCAACCTCCGCACTCACCGTTGCATCAGCAGCGAACCCCAAGAGCTCTTGACGCTACGATTGCCGAAGCTGCAGACGTTAGCCTATTAGCGGCGCGGCGACTGAGGAGCGAGTCCAAAGCCCCAACGAGCCTGATCGGTAGGGGGAATGTGGTCGCCCCTACTTCCTCCCCTCCCCGGCCCCCTCCCCCCCCCCCCCCCCCCCGCGGCGGATTTCCTATTATGGTCACCCTCACCACCCACCCCCTTCCCTCCCCCCCCTCCAAGCCCCTCTCCTCCTCCTCAGTAGGTTCTTCAACCTTCCACCCCTCCCCTGCCTCGACACCCCTCCCCTGCCTATCAACAAGCAAGGGTAAGACGATATCCCCTTCCGCTTCCTCATTGCAACATCCGGTCCAATCAGGGAGGGAGCTAGAGGGAAGGGGCTCGTCCTCCCGATCGACAGTTCCCAATCTCCAACCTGGGCACCGTGGGACTTCTGGAGATTGGGACCCTGGAATTATCTGCAGATTTCGGACACTTACCCTCTATCCCTAGAGGTAATGCTTGTGGTCTTGCAGCCTTGGAAACGGAGTTTGATCAGTGTAGTGGGCTTCCAGACACACCCAGTTTGGAGATTCCCGTTTGCATCCACAGCGTAGTGGTGTTTGATGCTATTATGGGAGATCACATTTCATGTTTGATGCTATTATGGGAGATCACATGTTTGATTCCTGGATAGTTGGAGGGGACTTCAACAACCTGGAGTTTGGAGAGGACAAACAAGGCAGCGCCTCCTTTGAGCTGCCAACAGCAGAGCAGAGCACCTGGGAGCAGTTCATTTTCATGATCAGTGGCAGAGACCGGTGGCGAGAGCCACATTTCAGCAAGATACCTAGAGGCCTCCTCTTCTCTTTCGGACAGAGGAGACATGATGAACTGCTTGAGAGGCTAGACCGCTTCTACGTTGGGGACTGGCCACTACACAGAGGCAGCTCTACCGGGATTCTGGCAGATACCACGATGTCATACCGCTCTCCAATAGTACTTCACTTAGAGCAACCCCGTAGAGGTCTTTCCCAAAAGGGGGTCCGCATTCCAAAGGACCTCCTGCAGGATGAGAAGATTCAGTAGGTCATAGCAGGGATTTGGCAACAGTCAGAGACGGCACCGTGCGAGGGCTGGGTGGCCGATGCAATCCAGAGGAGCAGTGAGGAGTGCAGGCTCATGCCCTTAGGCGGCGGAGGACTCTTCAGGAGCCCGAGCTGGCATTGAGGAGAGACCTCGCCTCCATAGAGCGGCTCAGGGCACAGGACCCAGGATCTCACTGGCTTAGGGACAAGTTTGAGAGTGCTTGCCTTGAGCTTCAAGACACGGAGATTCGACAAGCTGAGTTCTCCTATCACTCTTCTCAGGCCCGGTGGGTACAATAGGGGGACAGGATGACGAAGCAATTTTTCCCAACCACTGGGTCCCGATCGGCAAGCACGTAGATGCAGCGTGTCCGAGATCCACAGGGCATCATGCACACTGACCCGCAAGAGATTTTAGACCTAACCACAAGTTTTTACAGCCAGCTCTTTCAGACAAAGAGGATTCATTCAGCTGGTCTTGTGGCCCGGGAGGTAGTTTGGGATCACGTTCCGATGGTAGTCTTGCAGGATTTGTGCAGCAGTCTAGAGGAGCCTATCACGAATGAGGAGCTCTAGGAAGCCGTCAAGGCTCTATCGATCCAGAAGTGTCCTGGCGAGGATGGCTTGACTCCGGCCTTCTTCCGAAACTTCTGGAAGATCATCTCCACCCCTTTCCGACTAGCTTGCCAGGCAATTTTTGACATGGGCTCCCTCCCTCAGTCCCGGAGCAGGGGCTCGATTTGTTTGATCCCCAAAGGGGGAGATAGGTCAGATATCCGGCAATGGACACCGATCACTTTGCTTGATACCGCATACAAGATCCCCTCCAAGGTCTTGAGTTTGCGGTTGCGGCCCCATCTTACTAACATCATTCACGATAAACAGACCGGGTTCGTCCAGTAGCGCAACATCCTGGACAACATCTTCACGTTCTGGGAGGCAATGGATTAGTCCAGGGAGGAGTCACAGCCATTGGCCGTCCTCTTGGATTTCAAGAAGGACTACAACAGGACGGTACTATGCTGGACAACATCTTCACGTTCTGGGAGGCAATGGATTGGTCCAGGGAGGAGTCACATCCGTTGGCCATCCTCTTGGATTTCGAGAAGGACTATGACAGGAGGGTACTATGCGGAGATTGTGTTTCTCAGACAAATGGGTCAGAGGAGTTTATGTGCTTTATGCAAGAGCTCTAGCTAGATGCTTATCGGAAGACACATGGGCGAGGCCATTTCTCTCTCTCGCTCAGCCCGCCAGGACTGCCCCCTCGCTCCCTTCCTCTTCTTGTTTGTGGCGGAGGCTTTGGGCTACTACTTGAGATCACAGGTGGTGGGCCTCACAGGGTTGAGGCACCCAATCAGGCAAAAGGAGCAGAACTGAACTCAAAGTTTGCAGATGACACGGCCTTGTATGTAGAGGGCACCACAACGAGTTTGGAGAGAGTCGATGGAGCCCTGGCTATCTGCTGTAAGGCCTCCGATGCGCGGATCAACTGGACAAAGTCCATAGGTTTCTTCACAAGCTCTGAGGAGACACAAGAGATTTGTGAGTGAGGGAGCGACTCTGGCTTCAGATAGATACCGTGGGGCCAGATGGCGAGATACCTCGAATGCCAAGTTGGTATTGACATTACAGCAGAGCAGCAGATTGCCCCGGTCCTTGAGAGTGTTCGGCGCAAGCTTCTCTACTGTCGGCCAAACTCTCCCTAGCAGGTCGTGCCTTAGTAGCAAACCAGGTCCTTCTTGCCACAGCCTAGTATATCACCTCCTACTGGTGTTTTCACAGAGGGTGCATTGAGCAGCTTTGACGGTTAGTTCGGAACTTCCTTTGTGCAGGTTTGGACAGCACAAGGAACACTAGAGCCCAAGTCGCTTGGCAAACGGTGATCATGCCGTAGGCGCTCGGAGTCTTAGGTATCATCGATCCGGAGATGCAGAACAGGGCCCTCTTGGGCAAGTTGGTTGTTCGCGGCCTCACCCCAGGTGCAGAGCCTTGGAAGCTCCTCTTACAGCAAGGGCTTCTCAAGAACACCCAACGCACTGGAGGCAGTGGCAACTTTCACATAGATGGATCTTCTCATAGGCCTCCCTTACGGAGAAGGGTTCCCCCTTGATGAGGAGCCTCCATAGGGTCTGGGAGAGATTAGCAGGGGGCATCATTCGTGCTCAGCCCCTTGTTTTGCACCCAGAGATCCGAGATTAGGAGAGGCGTATGCTCGAACAACGGACTCACATTGGTTGGGCACAGTGGGACAATGGAACGGCTGGGTCCTTTGACAGATGGAGCAAATTACCCATGGAGGCAGAGGGCGAGGCTTGTTGCCATAGCGCATCTACGAGGGGCAGGGTAGCGGATGAGAGGGATTGACCTAGCTATCCTTCAGTCCTGGTGGGACTTCGCGTGTGGATGGATAGCAGATGGTTAGGCCAGTTTTCTCATACTAGTGTCCCCTTGAGGACAAATGCAGCAAGGCACCACACAGCCCAGTTTTTTCCGTGTAAGTCCTGGAGGCCTACTCCAAGCAATTACTAAGAGAGACCCAAAGATGGAACAATGGTTGGACGTTTGGGGAAGGAGTGGCACATTGACCCTCCCAGTATCTCAAAGCAAGATACCCCCAATTGGCACCTTTGGCTTTGGGAGGGTAAGCCCTTGAGGCAAGTCCAGTGGGATCCCTTAGAGTGGTTCTGGCCCTCCAGGGGCAGCCTTGCCGAGCAGGTGGACGAAATGCCCTTCTTTTCCTACACCACACAGATTGGCAGGAGGCTTTAGATGGACTTTTAGATGTGGACCCCTTCGAGAGAGAGGCATTGGGTGGCCCAGAGAGTACCCCGAGCTGTCCACTCCAGGTTTTGGACGCGGTTATGGTCCAGTTTGCGGCCGAGGAAGATAGCATACTTCTTCTGGCTGACCGCCCACGGAGGCTTGCCCATCGGCCCGTCGTTGGAGCAGATGCGAATGAAAGGGCAGTGTCACTATTGCTCTACTGGTTTTCTGGAGACGATCCCACACTACCTCTAGAGCTGTCGTAGCGCAGCGAGGATTTGGATGGGAGCCCTGAGGATTATGACCCATATGCAAAGTCTTCGGAGGGACTACACTTGGGGGATGGTGGCCTGGTTGATTGAGGGAGGACACGCTTTCTAGATTGATGAGATCTCCCCAACTTACTGGATACAGGGTCAGAGCATTCAGAGGATAGAGCTCCATGAGGCAATCCCTCCTGACAGCCTGGCTCCTCCTCCTCCTTCGAAGGATAGCGTATGGGAGGTAGTAACCAGTATCACTACGTGGAGCATTTGGGTTGCTTGCTGCAATCTGGTGATGGCTGAGCATCCGGATTCCGCTTGCCCCCTCGGCTACCTTGATCGCCATCTGGCAGGATATCATCTACACCCTCCACTCCACCTGAGAACGTGGGCCTCAAGCTCTAGGGTGACTATCGCGAGGCGTGCTTTTCTCTGCAAGGCTTGGCTTGCAGGAGTTTTTACATTTTCACTCCACGAGGGATTCATTGGTTATATAGTCCCCCCACCTGATTGTTAGTCCCAGTACCAGAGATCCCCTAGGCAGTGAGCTGGGTTTCTCTGGAACAAGCCGGTTTTTCTTTCAGCCCTTTCCCGGTTTTTTCCATACTCAACACCTTCCGGGCTGCTGTCTTGTATGAAATCTTTCAAGCTTTAATAGAAGGTTCCTTTCTTCAGGGGAAAAAAAATGATAGGCAGTCCACGAGTGGAAACTGGTTCTTTCTTGGCAGCTCATGCCTATCTTGGTTGAGAAAGAAGCAACCCATTATGGCCGCCACCTCATGTGAGGCATTCACAACCACAATTGAGTTTGTAGGGCTCAAGAGATTGCTTTCTCATTGACAATAAAGTGCTATTGCCGTAGTGTTTCATGCTTGCACATTGTCAAAGAGAGATTACATGCAAGAGAGATCAGCCTGATCTATTGCCCTAAAAATGACAATGTTGTTGATCTTTTCAACAAGGCTTAATCTAGAAAAAAGGTTGAAGCTTTCCGTGATGCTTTAGGCTTGATACCTTATGGTGATTGATCTACTTTCCTATAGAAGTTCACGCTGACACTACAAGGAGGATTTGTTAGATTATTAGTAGTGTGGTTGGGTTCGCTCCTTTTGTACAATATATATTCCTCATTTCGGTCAACCCTTTCATTCTCTATACATCTCCACGTTTTGGAGTTCCAAAACATTCTTGTAGCTAGAACATCGAGTTGAAAGTCAAAGTTAGCTATTAAGAAAGGTAATTGCATAACACTTTTTTTCATGTTTGCCTTGACCCAATGTAAAAGAAAGATAAGGTATTCAAGATGGAGTCACATGTCTCAGATGAAAGTATGATTGACCAAGACTTACATGTCAAGCCTGACACAATGTGAGGGTCTACTATCACGTGTCTTGGGAAGACACACGGTGAGAGTATTGTTGGGGTAAGTATGATCAAGGGCTTGCCCTATGGTGCATGTGTGCATCTATGGGAGTCACATGTGTGTTTGTGTGTTGTAAAGGCACATCAAGTGCTACGATGTGTCTAGTGTGTGACCTAAGTGATGATGTAAGACAAAGGCAATCCCACTGATGTAGGGATTGATTCCCACTGATGTAGGGGCTGATTGCCACTTATGTAGGGAAGGTATTACCTTCTTCCCCTTTCTATAAGAGAGAGTCCTCTCTCTCACAATCATAATAGAGAACTACCATCTTTCTTTCATTGTGCTCTCACACCTCTCGCAAGATGCATCTATTCCATCCTACGAGATTCTACAATTGGTATCAGAGCATTAGGTTCTAGATCTAGCCTAGCCTAGCATTAGATGCTATCTTTAGCATAAACTACAAGCTCCTTCATCTTCTCCATTTTTCCTCCTCCTTCCCAAAATCTTTGAGAGCTCTATTCTCTGCCTTCAAGCGACCTTTGCCCAAACCCTTTGAGCTGCAAACTCCTCACGTATGGGCGAACTTCCAGCTGCAAGCATTCAGAGAAATTTCGACTATACTACGCGCAACGCCAACACTCACACTCTCTGACGAAATTTCGCGCAATGCCCCCTCTGTACTTACCTATCTGCAAATTCCTCTAAGCCCGTGTTGGACGACACTAAGGGCAAGCTGCTGTTGAAATCTGAGCTCGTTTGGACAAGAGATGGAGGAGAAAACGCCGAAAAACCAGTCGGTTTTCTAAAGTATCTATAGGGTGACCTGGCGCAACATTTCACCCCTCCTTGCTGGTAGCCCTTCTCTGGTATAAGGCCCTTCTTCCTGCATAAAAATCCCCTTGAATAGAGCTATGAGCTGTGAGAATTGCACCCTCCAAGTTCTGGTCTCTGTTTTGGACAGTTTTGACAATGTTGTGAGTCTGATGCTACATTAGATGCTACTTTAGCATTTCTGATGTTTTAAAGTGTTGAATAGCATCAGTACAACTGTGGCTACAGCTTTACTTTAAGCTGCTATACCTGGATTTGCTTGGAATACTTTCATTTAGCCACCTCTATGAAGCATGCAAGTGAAAGCATCATTTTCATTATGATTTATAGTATGGAATTTGGTTACAAGTCTTTGCTACTCTAAATGCTTTGAAGGATTATTTTTTATTGCTCATATTTTCACTTGTAAGGCACTGGACACTGCCCTCGGGTAAGACCTTGCCATGGAAGCTAAGACCTTTACTGATAAGTTTAATGGAACTAGTTTCCATACTTGGCAAACAAAAGCCAAGTTTATGCTTATGAAAAAGAAGATATGGAATGTTGTGAATGGAAAGAAGTCTACAAAATAAAAAGCTAATTGGTTGATCAAAGACAAGAAGGACTACTTCAACAACAAGGCAAAAATGCCTGAAGGAAGAACTCCATCAGCAAATGAAGAAAATGAAGACTATGCTTTTTAGGCACTTTGTCCTTTTTGTTTATCATCACTTGGTCAAATTTTGAGGTTCTCTGCCTGGAGTAGTACTCCAAAAAGAATATGTTATGTAAAATCACCTCTGATCACCATATGATGTAGACCATGTGATATGTGTTTTGTCTATCCCATTTCTGTGAACCTCACACCCTTGGGAACCCTTGCTAGCATGAGATCCTAGCCATAGATTTATCCTTGACCACCATGAGATGGCATGAGAAACTATGAGACTAGATGTATCCTTGACACTGCAAGAGGCAACCCCTTGAGGGGGGGTATGTTGGGGTAAGTATGATCAAGGGCTTGCCCTATGGTGCATGTGTGCATCTATGGGAGTCACATGTGTGTTTGTGTGTGTTGTAAAGGCACATCAAGTGCTATGATGTGTCTAGTATGTGACCTAAGTGATGATGTAAGACAAAGGCAATCCCAGTGATGTAGGGATTGATTCCCACTGATGTAGGGGCTGATTGCCACTTATGTAGGGAAGGTATTACCTTCTCCCCCTTTCTATAAGAGAGAGTCCTCTCTCTCACAATCATAATAGAGAACTACCATCTTTCTTTCATTGTGCTCTCACACCTCTTGCAAGATGCATCTATTCTATCCTACGGGATTCTACAAGTATATGGACACTGACACCATATGAGCATCCTATTTTAGGATATCTTAACTTTATTTCACACTATGTTATGAAGGCTAAGATGTGTACAATGTTCTATGATTAAGCGCCGGTTGTTTTTCTAATTGTTCAAACATGTATAGCTTTTCAAAGTATTATAATAGACAATTATTTTCTCTTTTGTTTGGTTTTTTTTTTTTTTTTGGAGGGGGGGGGGAAAGAAAAAAAAGAGAATCATTGGATGGATGTTCAACGATTATATCTCTACTTTCATTTTTTCTACCCTAATTTATGAGGACACAAGTCTACTTTAAGAGGGAAATTCTGTTATATGATTACCAAGGCTAAACCATCATTGGATGATCTAGGGTTAAGGCCAATTAAACATAAGACTTAGATACATAAAAAATCTAGGAGTTAGCTAGATTCAAGTGACGATGACACACTTCATAAGTGCTCGCATTATTGTTGGTAGATGGAGTTCAATGCACAATCTAACCAAGGCTTTCGACCTAAGGTTAAGATTGGAGCTAGCATGGATGAGATTAGATTTTGCGAATACAACTACTTGAGGAAAGACAGAGCTAATCCAAGAAAACCATGGCTTCTATGAGCATAACTCTATAAAAGGGCTAGATACTAAAGATACCAAAGCTATGCTTATAAATACAAACAGTATTTGGGGGCCTCGGGGACAGGTGGTTCCCAATGATGTTGGACCAAGTGGCTAGCAAGTAACAGCCTATTGCACGTCCAGGGAGCCTTTTCTTGCTATACTCTCTTCATACTATGAGATATGAGGTCACTACCACCATCTAGTTATCCAAGGCTTCCTCAAATACAAGATGGATAACCAACTACCAAGACAAATGCTGCATTTGCCTCATTCTCGAGTTCAGATAATGGAGTATCACAACATTCTTTCAGAGAGCATCCTCTCAAAGTGGACAACACAAGGACCACCCACATCCCCACCCAATACAAGGTATCCGATTAGCAGCATCAGGTCAAGGATGTGCGGCATTGCGATGTTGCAATTGCACAACATACTCTAATGTAGAAGCCTAGCAACATCGATGACAAGCGGGATTGTGACATATCTCTAAAGTCTATAGTATGCTCTATTGTATGAGACGAATTCCACCACATCCATATGGAAATGACATCGTTGTTCAATTCATCTCACAACAAAGTCATAAGAAATGCTATGATCACATACATAGCCTAGGTCATGGAGGATACAAAACAAACCCTTGAGCAGCACGAAGACATTATATACATCACTCCCTGGGTGGCTCACAAAACTTGTCACATTTTTTGACTTTTGTTATGTTGCTCTCTATCTCATGGGTTTTTTATGGCCTTTAGCACAAATGAAGACATTCATCCCTTTGAAATTAGAATTACGCATGCAATCTTCAAGCCTTGCTCACATCGTAAGCTTTGGTCCCATTGAAACTAAGCATGAGAAGGAATCAGCATTACATAATTGCATGTCTCACAAATAGTGTTTGGTCTCCATCAATCATACAAGATCGTAGCTCAATCGATTGGCCAACAAAACAATCTGTCTCATAAAAAGTACAAAACTTCCAAATTACAAACAAGGGAATTGTACCTTATCAATAATATTTTCAATCACATCATCAGAGAGGTTCATGCCAGATTCAGCCAACGTAGCAACTACCATCCGTTTGACCTGCAAAAAGAAGAGTTTATCAAATAATACTTTACCCAAAAGGATGGCAACAAACTCACAATAGAAGCTTACCCCTTCTACAATCATTTCAAAATATACATAAAAACTAATCCTTCAAACTTATATCCATTTGGTAATTAATATTATATTTTTGGCATTGTCACTGCAGGGGGTGAGAGAAATCCAAGGTAAAAAGGGGCTAAGGACACTTTTTCCCTTTATAAGAGCCCCCCCCCCCCCAAACATGTTGCTCACCACACGTGTTTTGACCTTAGTCAAGGTCCATCCTAGGGTTTTGTCTCCATGACTATCCTAGAGTTGCACTTCGTTCTTGTTGCTGCAATCTCATTTCAGCTTCCTTCACTTTCCATTCTCCTCCTTCCCTTGCGCTCCCGCTCTATTTTTCCAACATGATATGCCTATATATCAGATATATAAACATGTGTACACATGTACACACATGCATGCATGTGTGTGTTATGACACCAAGTTAATAGCATGCGATGGCATTATGATGGGGCTAGGTCTAAGCAGGAACCCTTTAAAAGGGGTCTAATGTGACTTACATCAGCAGCCATTGTACAAGTAAAAGGGCACTTCTACGTGTTAATTGAACACAATGTGCCAGAATCACAAAGGTCTTAACATAGCTACTGTTAAGAACAAATATACTCTGCCCTGCATAGATGACCTCATTGATTGCACGCATGGTGCAATGTGTGTCACGAAGCTCGAACTTCATACGGGGTACCATCATATCTACATCAAGAAGGAAGATGTCCCTAAGACAAGGTTCCATACACGATACAAGAATTATGAGTTCTTAGTCGTGCCTTTTGGAAATTGGACTCACTACTACACATGTTGTTTTCCAAAAGATGATGAAAGACATTTTTCGCCTATATCAAAGAAAAATTATCATGATTTTTATTGATTATATTCTCACGTACAGGAAGATATTATATGAGCATAAACAGCATCTAAGATAGGTTTCAGTATTCTTCAACATAAAATCCTCTATCCTAATATGTCCAAATGTGAGTTCTTCATATACCATCATATATCTGCATTAGGAGGAAATATGTGATACAAGCATTATGTGTTCTTAGTCTTGCTCTTTGGACTCCCTATTGTACATGCTGCTTTCCAAAAGATGATGAAAGATATTTTCGTCTATATCTAAGAAAATTTATCATCATTTTTATTGATGATATTCTTGTGTACAAGAAGACATTCTCTAAGCATAAAGAGCATGTAAAGATAGCTTTGGCTATTCTTTGAGGTGAAATCCTTTATAATAATATGTCCAAATTGTAAGACTTTTAAAAGAGAACTGCTCTCTCATATCATCCTTGTTGACGGAATTTGCATAGACCCTAAAAAAGTTCGGATAGTAAAGGGAAGGTCAACATTGCATACTATCACATAAGTGAGATCCTGTTCAGGATTCACTCGATTTTTTGTGAGTATGTGTGTCTTCCACTACCACATCTCTTCAAAGGTGAATAAGACAAAATGCCTAAGCAAGCAGGCGTGCTACATCCATTGCAAACCCAAGCTAAAAAAAAGAAAAGTATCTCCATGTAATTAGTGTTGTTTTGCCTCGAAGCAGTGGACATGATGCAATTTGGGTGGTGCTAGATGGACTGACCAAGACGCCAAAGTCTTTCTATTGAAATATGGGCCTTGTGTGGTCCTAACATCCCCCCATGGGTACCTTGGTGGCACCTAATTGGTGGCTATGAGTGACTGTCGCACTGTTCAGACCTTCTGCTTGTCCAATTAGTCAATCTTCTATGGTGTTGACCTTGGTCAAGTCAACCTATTAGGACGAAGGAGGGGTTTTGAAATAGGGGCCTCTTGTGGTCCTAAAACCCTCCAATGGATACCTTGGACTAAGTGAAAAACAATGAAAAATAGAGACTAAGGGGTTGGGGTGCACTTGCACCTTGACACGTGGCATTGGAGCATGTAAGTGATCCCATAAGGAATAATACATCTAAGTGACCCTGATATTTATAGCATAAGTGAACCTTCTCCTCACATCCCTCCCAACACTTTTAGGGAGTGAGAAGGCACACGTGCATGACTATGGGGTGGGAGTGTGACCCTACACCCGACACACTCCGATGATGACATGTGGCACTCTGACACTTTCAACACATTCCAACAAAGACTACGATTTCTACTATTTGGGCAATGGTGAATAGACCGACCAAGAAAGCTAGGCTCATTCCAACAAAGACTACGATCTGCTCCACAATAGGCACAAATGTTCGTATACAAGTTATTTCGTCTTTATGGGTATGATTGTGATCCCAAGTTTACAAGTCATTTCTTACATGAGTGTCCAAGAAATGGGACACTAAACTCAACATGAGTTCATCTGATAATCCTAAGTTAGAACGACAGACGGAGCATGTCAATCAGATTCTTGAGGATATGCTTCGCGGATTATTGGTCTGCAAAAAATGAAGGTTCAAGCAACTGGTGATTTTTCGAACTGCAACAAGGTATGATTCAATTTGCAAAGACAAACCTTCACACAGCTCAGAATAGAGGCCAGTTTTATGCAAATCAAAAGCATTCACATTGTCTATCCTGGTCAAGTTTATAAGTTATCGGCCCCTTATTGTGATCCCTATCAAATCGGAGCTTGCTCCTAGTGTGAAGATACATCTGATCTTTCATGTTAGTGGCTAAAAGAATGTTGGGCGCAAAAGCCTAATAGCTTAGCTTTGATTGAGGAGCTTCTCTACTTTCAGGACCAATCAGTGTATATCCCTTATGAGCCACCAGAGGCAATTTTGGATTATAGAGAGACCTCTCATGTTCAAGGTAGTCCCTCGGCTTCTATCAAATGGAAGGACCAGATGAGCGATGACAACTCCAAGAAGTCATATTTTGGTCCCTATTGGGTAATCCATGTGATTATAGCTTCTATGCCAGAGATAGCTCGTGGTGTAAGGATACATCTAGTCTTGCATGTTAGTGGTTAAAAGAATGTTGGCTTAGTTTCTATTGAGGAGCTTGTCCACTCAAAGGAGGACCAATCATTGTATATCCCTCATAAGCCGCCAGAGGCTGTTCTGGATTATCGAGAGGGACCTCTTAGAAACAAGGTAGTTCATGAGCTCCCTATCAAATAGAAGGACAACTCCTCCTAGAAGAGTGTCACATCTATGCATACAATCCCCCCAGAGTTGGCCAGGGACAAAGGTTTGCTTGGACCACTAGTCCTACTACAAATCATGGCCATGCTCTAGAGGTAGGCATAGGTCACCTGGTTTTTCCAGCACCACTTTTTGATGCAAGGGCTACTTATTCTCGAGATGCAAACTCTAGTTTGGACTGAGTGCATGGTTGAGGCAAGGGGGATGCGTCAATTTTACAAGCAAAAACCTATGAGCAGAGCGTGCTCTTCAAGAGATTTAAAAAATTGTATTTCTTTAGGAAACATGGATTTGACACTTTTATTTTACATCCCTTTATCATAAAAATATACAGAATAGTCACTCATTCAATTTTACATACCATAAATTTTCTTATTCATAGACATCCTTTGTACCCCTGTTATTACCTTAAAAAAGTGTCAAAAAATAATTCCTTTAAGAAACATCCCTCATAATCACTCTCAATGTAATAACATTATACATATATAATTACTTATTAAACACATTTATATCAATATGACAAGAGCTTTCTAGTGTTTTGATAGCATAAATAACAAGATATTTATGAATATATTTCTAAAGAAGTTTAAATGACTATAGATAAGTATTAACTTGGGCGTATATATCACTCTCATAAAGTACATGTACAAAATATAACCCATAGTTGTGCTCAAATGGGATTTTTCTATCAATTTGAGTGGTTGAATGACTATATTTGGACATTGGATGTGAAAGTTATGCCACTTTTAAAAGTATTGTCCATGGTAGTTTTGCCAGCGAAACTACCTTGGAAGACCTACTTCAAAGGGGTTTCGCTGGCGAAAGTACCGATGACTTGCTTCAACGAGATTTCTTTGGGAAAACCCTTTATGAAGCTAGGTCGAGAGAGGGTTTTCCATGTCACCTCCTATTAAGTAAAAGTTGTAAGAAGGATCATAAGGGAATTTTCATAGAGAAGTCTACTCTACATGTGGGTTTCTTCAAAAGCCATCCCATTATGTTACTCACCATTCCCAAAGATTTATGTCAAGATTTGTGTATAGAATAGGCATTGATATAATACTTTGGATATTTCCAAGAGAAACTATGTTTTGTTCCAATCTATTTTTGCCATATTTTACATAGTTGGATTTCTTCGCTCGGATGCTCGCATAATTTCGCTCGAAAAATGCTCGTCCCTAGGCAAGGGGAGTTGGTAGATCAACTCCACGTGGAGCTCCACGGCAAGATGCATGGAGGAATCTAAGTGCAGTTCATTGATGGTCTTTCTGTGACCTCGTCTCCCTCTGATGGCGCGTTTATGATCAACTGTTGCAATTTCTCCGTGATGGCTGGATCGTGATGAGCTTGGCGACGTCTACCTTCAATCCTTCTCTATGATATGGCTCGTGTTTTAGGTTGTAAGTAGAGTGTGTGTGCAAATTCAATTGTAACTCCAACAAGCTTGGTCGAGCTGAGGAGATGAATAACAATTGTCGATTATGAATAGAGAATAAAGCTTACTTCTTTCTCATTGCAATCTTTTGCATCAGATGTTTAGTTAATGAAATAGATAGTGACTTTTGTTTTATTAGTACATGCAATAGTATCATACAAGCCACGTACAAACAATAGTATCAGAGCCAAGGTAGAAAGAAAGAAATTTTTGTTTTATTATTACATGCAATAGTATCATACAAGCCACGTACCAACAACAATATCAGAGCCAAGGTAGTATCATCACCCGTGCTGAACCCTAACTCTGATCATACATAATCAAATACATCTGGATGTAACAATGAAAAGAAAAGAAAAGGACAAGAGCGGAGCGAAATCCTCCGTATGTCATGTCGCCCTGACTGGCGCATAGCCGATGATGGGACGATGGCGCCCGTCAAGGGGTGCCGTGCGTCTCGGTATCCTGGACGAGACTCGACACAAGACCAGAGCCACCGTGACTCCCATGGGACGTATCCCGAGTCTAAACAATGACGGGAGGTCCCCCAGAGTGATTTGTGTCCCCTCTCGATGTCTCATGTGTCGTGCTGTGGTCGTCGGGTCGGGTCTCTGTCACGTCTGCGGCTAGAGACTGGACAATCAATGTCACTCAATGGAAAGAACGCTGTGATCCTGCTCTGAGAGGTGTCTGATGATGTGGCCAAGCCTCGTCGCCTAAGTAAGTACTTGTCATGTGCACGGATTGGTATCCGACGTGTATTGGGTACACAAGACTAGCTCAGGTAGCCTGGGGAGGCTTGGAGCTAGGCAGGCTTGATTCTCGGGTTGAGTGGCAAGGGTACGAACTAGTTAGAGGTCTTCGCTATTTTTGGCGCTTGTGGCCCGAGTCTATAAAAAGGGCCCAGAGGTTCAGTTCTCAGAGAGCCGATGGGAGCAAGTTTCGTTCCCAGGTGCTAGGTCTGATCCTGGATTGAGTCGCGGACGCGCACTTGCATCATAGCGTAGCCCAAGGCCCAGTAGCAGATCCCAAGCTTCACAGCGCCACTTGGTGGTATGGGACACCAGACTGGTTAGAATCTGGTTGGGAGTTCGTGCCAGTAGCTCAGCTCGTGGCTCGGAGGGGACATCTCCTGATTCGGGATCACATCCCGTAGATGTCATGGTTGGGTGGTGGGCAGCCTGCTCAGTTTTCTCACGTTGTTTGTGTTCTTGTGTTTGCTTGCAGATCAGAGGTTTCAGGAGTGCTGGGACGTGTTAGTTGGTATCAGAGCCAACTCCTGAGGTAGGAACTTCTGTTCCAAGAACTTTGGACGATTTGTTCCTGCAGGTATGCCCTAATTTTGAAATTTATGCTGCAAGTTCTTGTTTGGTCCGTCGATTATGGGAAGTGGTCAGGATTTAGGGAAAAGGTAGGAAGAAGAGAGTGAGGATGAATTCGAGATTGCTGAAGGGTTAGCTGAGAGAGGGTGTGAGGTGTAGCTAGGAGAGAGTGGAGAGGATTGGAGGAGAGGCGTGAGAGGAGCTGTTTGGTAGGCGAAGGGATTCCGTGTATTGGTCAGGGCTGCGCAGGAGGTTAGGTGATGCAGGTAGGTGCGTGTAGAGGCGTGCGCCATAGACTAGAGCAAGAAGCGGCCAGGCTGCTGTTTGGGGTGGCTGATGCGAGAAAAGCACCAACCCTCCAAGTTTAGGAGGATGGGCATGCTAAAAAAAGCATCGACCCTCCAGGTTGGGAGGAAAGCATAGCTTCCTAAATAGCTGCACCGTCTCCTTTATAGCCTGGCGAGATCTTAAGCTCAACCACAGCCTATGCTAGAGGGCGCAAGAGGATCCCTCCACACCCCTAGCAGACTTTCGTCACCTAGGTACGGCTACAGCTGCAGCAGATTTCCGTACGGTACAGCCTGCAGCGGAACCAGCAGTGGGAATCCGGGTTCACCTACTCAAGCTGATCGTCAGCTTTGTACCCCTTCTTTTCGGCCAGCTTCTCTTCTTTCGTCACCTCCTCTTGGGACAGTTTTTCCCTCTATGCTCCACTCTCCTTCAAGCTTCGATTCCACCTGTCACTTCTCTAAGTCCACTACTTTTCAGATCAGATTTCAGACATGGCTGATTCTGTAAATCCTGAGTTTGCGATGGGTGACCATGATTTGAACTACCCTGCGGAGGATGACCAAGGTCTCTACGACGATCTGATTACGAAGAAAGCCTTCAGTGAATTCACCACTGCTCTTGATGGAAAGTTTGAGCGAGTTAACGCGAATCAAACGGGGTTGACGCAGCAACTACAAGGGATTCAAACTACCCTCACACTTCAGACTAGCACTGTTCAGGCGCTCACGCATGTGGATGCCATGGCTTCAGTGTTAGGTCCGAACATCACTCTAGATCCTTTCCCCGGAGATCAGAAGTCTCGTACCAAGGATGTTGTTGACACTTGGTTGCACAAGTGGCAAGTACACTTCCAGTTTCAACCTTATCCAAATGACAAGAAAATACAGCTTGCAGCCAGGTTCATGTCAGGAAAGGCTTTATTGTGGTGGAAGGAACACCAACCCAAGCCTGCAACATGGATAGATTTCGAAGGGGTCTTCAGGAAAGAGTTTCTGAAGACGGAGGAAGATTATGATATCGTAGGCAAGCTCAAAGCCCTCGATATGTCCAAGCTGAACTTGACTTTTGAGGTTTATCTTCAGAGGTTTCGGGATTTGCATACCAGAGCTACAAAGATGGATCCAGTGACCTTGTTAGGTTTCTTTGTGGATGGTTTGCCTGACTCCTACAAGTTACAAATCAAGAACAACAAGTGTACCACGTTGCAAGAGGACATGAATTACGCGCGTATTTATGATGATACCATGGCCAGTGCAAAGGGAACCAAAGTTTCCAACACGAGTGGGAAGAACAAACGGAAGTTCTTCCAGTCTACCACTGGTACAGGAGACGAAGTCTATAGACAACGCCTCCAAGAAACACTTGACTCAGGTGAAGAATGGTCGTGCCCGTTTCCTTCGTACCTTGAAGCTAAAGAAGAAAGGACGTTGCTTCTTATGCGAGGAGCGGGGCCACACTAAGAATGATTGTCCTAAGCGCAAGAACCAAAAGCAAGCGCTGGGACCGAAGCTCTAGGCGGATCCAGGTACCAAAGCCAAGGGAGCTAATCAAGTTTTGATGACAGGTATTTCTGTAAATGTCATTACCTGCCCACTTTCTTGTAATTGCACTTTTAATACTTCGTTATTTGGTTCCCATGATCTTTTCCGAGTTTATGGAGAAGTTAGGGACCAAAGAGTTCACATTCTCTTTGACCCAGGCAGCTCTCACAACTTTGTTAATTACAAACTTGTGCAGAAGATGGGGCTGTCCACGATACCTAGCGATCACACCTATGAGGTGCAGCTTCCAACTGGGAAGCAGTTTTGGGATCGCAAGATTAAAGCGCTTTCTATCCGGATTCAAGAATACACAGCGGCTCTTACGTGCTATGTTATGCACTTGGAGCATGTGGACTTGTTAATCGGAATAGAGTGGTTTAAAACCCATGATATTCGGATTGGATGGAAGGAACATACTCTTTCTTTTTTATATAAGGACACCCAATTTTGTATTCAGTGTGATAATATTCCCTCTTCTCAGGGACCTATTGTATCTCCGATGCAGCTTCGGAATATATTAAACACTTCTCATTATGATGTCTATCAATGTGTTTTGATTCCGCTTTCTTCATTTGTTGTCTCTATTAATAACAAGAATGATTTAAGTATGTTTGAACACCGTGAATTGAGAACGTTGTTAGATGATTTCAAGGATGTATTCCCTGCTCAACTGCCGGAAGGTTTACCTCCAGAACGGGCAGTACATCATCGCATAGACTTAGTACCTGGGGCTCAACCTATTAGTGTTCCACCTTATAGGATGAGCCAGCTTGAGGAGGATGAGTTAGCTTCACAACTACAGGATTACTTGAATATGGGCTATATTCGCCCAAGTAAATCACGTTGGGAAGCACCTGTCCTCTTAAGAAAGAAGAAAGATTCTACATGGAGAATGTGTATAGATTATAAACGATTGAATAAAGTGACAATTAAGAATCGATACCCTCTACCTCGTTCCGATGATCTGATAGACCGTTTGGCCAGAGCGAAGTATTTCGCTAAGATTGATTTGCGTACGGGTTATCACCAAATCGGTAAGATCATTTACTTAGGACACAAGATTTCTTCTGAAGGTATTAGCATTGATCTGGATCATATCCAAAAGGTTTTAGAATGGCCTATCCCTCAGACTGTGAAACAACTTCGTTCTTTCCTAGGATTTATGATATTTCTACGGAAGTCTGTACGTGATTATTCACATATCACAACACCCCTGACAAACATATTGAAAGGTCGTGGACGCAGGTCTACCCAGCCGATCTCTTGGAATGATGCATTGAAAAAGGCTTTTGAAACCTTGAAGTTTTCTATCAAGGAAGCACCCGTTCTTGCATTACCCGATCCTACCCGGCCTTATGTTTTAGAGGCCGATGCGAGTGATTTTGTGATTGGGGCAGCTCTATTCCAAGAGGGCAGACCTGTAGCTTTTGAGAGTAAGAAGCTAGACGACACCCAATATCGTTAGCCCACACTAGAAAAGGAACTCTATGCTGTATTGTATGCCCTTAAGGTTTGGAGACACTACTTGTATGGTTCGAAGTTTCTTGTATTGACTGATCATCAATCAATTTGTGTGATGGGTCTGAATTGAGGGGACGGAAAGCTAGATGGGCAGAATTGATGCAAGATTTTGATTTTGAAATACGTTATCAAAAAGGTTCGTTGAATAGTGTGGCGGATGCCTTAAGTCGAGTCAAGTTTGTAAATGCTATGTCATTTACGGAAATATTCTCAAACCTATTTCAATCCTTGAGAGGGCTTTGCGCAACTGATAGTTATTTCAGTTCTTATTGGCAGAGAGTCCAATATGGCAGCTCCATGGTTGACCAGGACTCAGGGATTGTGCCCCCTACGGTACACGCGGTAGCAGGTCAGTGGATGATTAGAAACGGCTTGCTGTTCCGGAATGAAAAGATTTGTCTGCCAGATGTTCTGAAACTTAGATCCAAGATTCTCTCGGAGTGTCATGATGCTCCTAGTGCTGGACATCCGGGTATACATCGGACTCTGTCTCTTGTGAAGCATACCTTTTATTGGCCTAAGATGCCTGCATTTATTGAAAACTATGTAGTAGGTTGCCGGGTTTGTCAGGCTACTAAGGCAAAACGCCTTAGAAGCGTGGGTTTATTACAGCCATTGCAAATTCCAGGTAATAAATGGGAAAGCATTTCCATGGATTTTATTACTGGTTTGCCTGGAAGGCACAAGGGTCATGACTCCATTTGGGTAATAGTCGACCGTCTGACAAAAATGGCTAGATTCTTACCTACTAGAACAACTATTTCAGCTGTTCAGCTGGCTCATGAGTTTGTGGACCACTTGTTTAAGCTGTATGGTTTGCCCTCTGACATAGTCAGTGACAGGGACTCGAAGTTTACAAGTAACTTTTGGACACTTGTTTTTGAGAAGTTAGAAACTACTCTAAGTAAGAGTTCCTCAAATCATGCACGATCCGATGGCAATACAGAGAAGGTTAACCAATTGGTTGAAGATATGCTTCAGGCATATGTTTCTAAGAGACAGTCTTCATGGGAAGATTATCTACCTATGAAGAAATTTGCTTATAACAGTGCAAAGCATTCGAGTACAAGTTACAGTCCCTTTATGCTTATGTACGGGTTTCAACCTAAGTCACCAGTTATGATTGGGTTAAAAGGGATTCAAAATGATGCTGCAAAGACCTTGCAAGACAGGCAGGAAATGTTGCAGTTTGCCAAGGAGTCTATTAGAAGTGCCCAAGACCGGGACAGATTTTATGCTAATAGACATCATTCACCTAGAGAGTTCTCTGAAGGAACGATGGTATATTTGAGAATTCCCAAGGAATCCAAGAGCCTAAGTACTGGTTTGGTTCCGAAGTTATCCCCCAGATACTGTGGTCCGTTCAAGGTCATTAAAAGAATTGGACCAGTTGCATTTCGACTAGAATTGCCTCCTGATGTTAAAGTACATCCAGTCTTTCATGTCAGTAGACTGAAAGAAGTATTGGGTGCGGACGATCAACTTGTTTCACCTCAACAAATAATAGAAGTTACAGATTTGACCTTTATTTCCCACGAACCTGAGTGTATTCTTGAATTTCGTGACAGACAGATTCGTAATAGATCTACCACGGAATACAACATCAAGTGGAAGGATCATGTTAAGGAGGATGCAACATGGGAGACATTACAGAACCTCCAACGGACATTCCCGGGTTTTTTAGCGAACTCAAGAGTGAGTTCTTAGAGGAGGGGAAGTATGTCATGTGCACGGATTGGTATTTGACGTGTACTGGGTACACAAGACTAGCTCAGGTAGCCTGGGGAGGCTTAGAGCTAGGCAGGCTTGATTCTCGGGTTGAGTGGCAAGGGTACGAACCAGTTAGAGATCTTCGCTATTTTTGGCGCTTGGGGCCCGAGAGGCCCAAAGGTTCAATTCTCAGAGAGCCGATGGGAGCAAGTTTCGTTTCCAGGTGCTAGGTCTGATCTTGGATTGAGTCGCAGACGCGTGCCTGCATCATAGCGTAGTCCAAGGCCCAGTAGCAGATCCCAAGCTTCACAGTGCCACCTGGTAGTATGGGACACCAGGCTGGTTAGAATCTAGTTGGGAGTTCGTGCCAGTAGCTCAGCTCGTGGCTCGGAGGGGACATCTCCTGATTCGGGATCACCTCCCGTAGATGTCATGGTTGGGTGGTGAGCAGCCTGCTCAGTTTTCTCACGTTGTGTGTGTTCTTGTGTTTGCTTGCAGATTAGAGGTTTCAGGAGTGTTGGGATGTGTCAGTACTCTCTATGTCGGACCCCCTCGTGAATGAAGGCCGCGAGGCATCTCTGATCTGGGCAGGCAAGGAATCTGGAAAGGAGCCCGGAGCCGTCTCTGAAGAGGCAATGGTAGCGACCTCGAATCTCGTAGTACACTGGGTACCTGAAAATAAAATGCTCCTCTGACTCAACCTCCTAACAGTCGCACAATATGCATAAGAGAAGATGTAGAAAGAAAGAAAAGAAAGAAATTTTATTAGAGTCTTCGGAAGACCGATGGGTCTATGAGACTGGAAGAAAACCTGATACAAATCACAGTAAGGGTGGAGCTACTGAAACGAGCATCATCACCCATGCTGAATTAAGTCTGATCATACATAATCAAATCAAATACATCTTGATGTAACAATGAAAAGAAAAGGACTAGAGCAAATCTAAACACGAGGTGAAGCTGGTTACTTACAACGGCAGCAACTTTCTTATTTGGCACCTCACGCTTCTTTTGTATTTGATGGAGAAGGGCTTTTGGTCGATCATGTCAAGTGCTGAGAAGAAACCAACAGGGAAAAAGGCTGATGACTCTCCTGAATCAGTAGACCGATGAGATAACAGGAGTAACAAGGCTCTAGAAATTCTCGAGCGAGCACTTGCCGGGAGGTATAGCCATCATCTTAACCTCTCCAAGATGGCATGCCAAAACTGGAAAACTGGACTATAGTGGGGACTTTGTTTGGATCGAGGCTCCAAAATTCAAAGGTATTACTCAAACAACAATTTTTTGGTTTGAAGATGACGATTCTGAAGCTATACTTCTTTCCAGCCTTACACTAGCTTATGATGATCATGTTAAGATCTTAAGAGTTAACAATGATGCAAGTCTCTCAAAAATGATTTCTATGCTACTGGACAAACAGAGACGCAAGGTACTGACCATTGATCAGGAACATGAATTCATAAGCAAGGCATCTAAAACAAAGACCAAGGACAAGTACGGGCACAAATGTGGATATTGTGGCAAACTTGGACACAGAGATTGTTTCAAAAAGTGAGATAATATCGATCAAAAAAACAAAGAAAAAGAAAGTGCACACGTAGTCGAGGAGGTTGCTATGCTCTACATGGCAGACACCAGCGACCATGAAGGATGGGCTTTCTAACAATCTTCATTACGTGATCAACAGCATAGTTTAGGTTTCCTTTTGTTTGATAAAATCTCGGAAAGCATATAAACCCCCAGGTTGCCAATCGATTCTCTGCAAGTTCTTTCTCTTGCTGTGAGAAGCGAACTTGATTTCTTCCTCTTGCTGTGTGGACGAAATGCTCTAAGAATTCTATTGCTTCGACTGGCTGTGTCGGAAATTAGTGACCTGAAGGTTCATGCACAGCGCTCTCTTTTGTTTGAGCGGGGTGTGTGAGAGTTTGGGGAGAGAGAGAGAGCAAGAGAGTGTGAGCTTGAGAGCTAAAAGCTTGATAGCTGAGTTGCAATAGAAGAGTGTAAAGAGTACAACTGAAAGAGTTAGAGATAAGGTTTTGTCCTAGTGACAAAACCTTAGTAGTCACTAACCATAGTTAGTGAACTAACTGCGGTTAGGGAAAAAAACCTCTTAAAGAGGGAAAAGTGCCCCTAACTAGCTTATTAAATTACATTGGTCACTGCTGAATTATATCTATAATTCTAACACCCCCCTGCAGTGCATATGTCATGTACAAGGGTGATCAATCACCAAACGGATATAAGTTCAGGGCACTGCGAAATGCCTCAAACTTTTCACGTGGTAGTGCTTTGGTGAAAATATATGCAACGTTGTCATTGGTGGACACAAAGATCATACTGATCTCTCCTGCATGCAACTTCTCTCTGACGTAGTGATAGTGAACCTCAATGTGCTTCGTGCGAGCATGAAACACTGGATTCTTTGCCACTGCAATGGCACTCTGACTATCAGTGAGAATTGGAGAAGGACACTCCAAAGACAGATGAAGATCAGCAAATAGACGTCGCAGCCAGACACGTTCAACTGTTGCTGTGAAAGCTGCCATGTACTCAGCTTCACATGATGAGGTAGCCACTGTAGATTGTTTCTTGCTCAGCCAGGAAATGCAAGATTTACCCAAAAAGAAACAATTGCCACTAGTGGACTGCCTAGTTCATAATCACCAGCCCAATCTGAATCACTGTAGGCATGCATCTGCAAGTCACCCCCCTTGGGAAATATCAAGCCAAAAGACTTCGTGTCCTGTAAATAATGGAAGATGCGCTTAACTGCCTGCCAATGCATAGTTTTTGGGCTGTGCATGTACCTGCTCACCTGAGATACTGCAAACTGAATATCAGGTCTAGTGTTGCAGAGATATATGAGGCATCCAACAGCCTGACTATAAGATGTGGCATCAATTGATTCTCCTGCATCATGCATTGTGAGTTTCAGCCCCGGCTCCATGGAAGTGGCTATGGGCTTACAATCATGCATGTTAAATCTGTCCAAGAGTTTCTGCACATACTTGGACTGAGACATAACAATGCCACGTCTCTCTTGAGAGAACTAGATCCCCAAATAAAAGTGAAGCAGCCCCAAATCTGACATGTCAAAAGTGGTCTGCAAATCAGCTTTGAAATCTGCAATTTTATCTTCATTGGACCCTGTGAGCAGTAAGTCATCAACATAAAGAAGGATGACTAAAATTTCCTCCTCATCCATCTTGATGTAGAGGGTGCTCTCAGTAGGACTATTGTGCAGCCCCTTGCTGGTCAAAAAGGCATGAATCTTGGCATACCATGCACAAGGGGCCTGTTTCAGCCCATACAAAGCTTTGTTTAGCTTGCATACCTGAAGTGCATTTGCTGTAATCTCAAAGCCTGGAGGTTGTTTGACATACACCTCTTCCAGCAAGTCTCCATTTAAGAAGGCTGTTTTTATGTCCAATTGATGAACATTCCACTCAAAATGTGCAGCCATTGCAATAACAGATCGGATGGTGGTCATCCGGGATGTAGGAGCAAATGTCTCCTCATAATCTATGCCCTTTTTCTGAGCATAGCCTTTAGCAACCAGCCTTGCCTTGTATCTGTCAATGGAGCCATCTGGCTTTCGTTTGACCATGAAAACCCATCGTGTGCCAATGGCATGTTTACCTGGTGGCAAGTCTACAACATCCCAAGTCTGGATTTTTTCAATGGACTGCAACTCATCGTGCATGGCATTCATCCAATGCACATTGTCCTTTGCTTCTTCGAATGTTGCAGGCTCCTCCTCATCAAGAAGAGTACCTGCATATGCTGATTCCACTGAATTATCACCTTCCATGTGCCTTGCTGCACTGCGAGTCCTGCCAGGTAATGGAACATCAATTTTACTCTCCCTGAGAGTCTGTAACAGCCAGTTTGGGACTGTTTTTGCTGCATGTATGTCTGCAATTTCTTGCTGCACCACATGTTCCACTGCCTGTGGAGGTAGCAAGACATCCTGTGGCTGAACTGAAGCATCGGGAGGTGGCTGTGAATTCTGATTTGCATCAGAAATATCAGCAGGGGGACCCAAGGCAATGGGTAGCAACCCCTCAAAAACATCCTCTGAAGAAGAAGGCATATGAAATTCAGCCTGAGTGTGAGCTGAATTTTCTGCAAATATCACATCTCTACTGACAATGATCTTGCGTGTAGTAGGATTGTAGAGACGGTACCCCTTGCTTTCTGCACTGTACCCAACAAATATGCACTTAATTGCCTTATCTGACAACTTGTGCCTAAATTCAACTGGCACATGAGCATATGCAAGGCATCCAAAGACTCGGAAATGATCCACTAAAGGCTTTCTCCCATTCCAGACCTCATAGGGAGTTTTTGTTTTCAAAGCCTTAGTGGGAGCCCGATTTAAAATGTAGTTGGCACACATCAGACCTTCAAGCCAGAATTTGTGAGGCATGTGTTTGCTTTTCAGCATACATCTGTCCATCTCCATAAGAGTTCTATTTTTCCACTCAGCTTTGCCATTTTGCTGAGGGGTCAGCCTCACTATGAGCTGATATAAATTCCCTTTCCTTTCAAAAAAGCATCAAAATCTGCAGACAAGTATTCCCCACCTCTATCTGTGCGCAATGTCTGTATCTTGAGTCCGGTTTCATTTTCAACCATGGCTGAAAAGTGTTTAAACACCATGAACACTTTTGATTTGCGCTTCAGCCCAAAGACCCAAGTGAAATTGGAGTAATCATCAATAAAGGTAACAAAGTAAAGATGACCACCCAATGATGGAGTCCTCATGGGACCACAAAGATCACTGTGTATAAGCTGTAATTTGCGTACGGCTTTAACTGAACCATCCTTTTTAAAGGGGAATCTATGGATCTTGCCTAAAATGCACCCTTCACAGGCATGTGGAGGAGGTATCTCAAGAGGTGGCAATGCATCAACCATAGAATGCTTTTGAAGTGTCATCAAGCTGTTGTAATGCATGTGGCCATATCGGGCATGCCATAATTCTGCATTTTGCATGGCAGCAATAGGGGTAGAAACTGCAAGAGCATGGGCTGCTCTTTTCTCAAAATGATCAAGCTGAAAAAGCCCACACGGCAGAGTACTAGATAATCTTAAGGCATAATCATTTTCCCTGTCTCGGACAGCACATTTGTCATCCTCAAAGATGACCTGAAATCCAGCTCTGTTAAGAGTGGACACTGAAAGAAGATTCTTGGTAATACCAGGCACATATAAGACATCTAAAAGTCTGAAAACTGAGCCATCAATGGCAGTAAGCTCAACTTCTCCTGTGCCACGTACTGAATATGACGAGTTATTGGCACAAGTGACTTTCTTACCAACGAGAGGTGGATGCAAGGAAGTAAAAAGACACTTCCTAGAAGTGATATGCTTGGATGCACCGCTGTCAAAATACCAAGTGTTCACTGTTTCATTGACACTAAAAGCAAATGCATCCGTAGAGGAGTCATAACTGCAAGTCAAAAATGCATATGTATCATCATTACAAGTGGCTGTACTATCCCGAGCATCTGGAGCAGCCAACCTAGAATCTGAAATGCAAGATAAAAAGGCATAATCCTGTCCAACAAAGTTGGCTGCAGCATCCACACTGTCAGATGCATGAGGAGCTGAATCTGAAACAGCCATACCGGAGCTGTTTTTCTTCTCTTTTGCAAGCCTTTTCCTGCACTCTGCAATGTGATGACCTGGCTTTTTGCAGTAATGACAAAAACCCTTCTTCTTGGGCTTACTTGCATCATTTTTAGCCTTTTGTGAAGACTGTCCTCACCCACTGGAAGGTTGATTTACTGATGTCTTTACCTGTCCCTTTGTTTTTGACTTAAACTTTGAGAGCATAGCCTGTTCACCTGCACGTGAAGCCAAGTTTTTCCTGGTCTGCTCTTCCTCAAGCAGAAGTCCTATCAACTCATGAAAAGTGAGAGGATTTGCACCCCCCCTATTAAGCAGATTAAATCAATGCCAGGTGGAGTCTTTCCATTCTGCTTTTAAGGATTCTCTTGTCATTCTCCAATTACAGCAAATGAAAGACGCTCCCTTAAAGCATGGAAACCCCTGGTAACTCACCCGGCATTTCAAGGACACCTCAAGCATCATCTACCACACAATATCGTGTTCAGATTGCACAACCAGCGCATTTCGGAGCTTTGGCATCGTGCGTCTTCTGTGTCACGTCACGTGCCCTCCTAGTGATTTGGACCACATCTTATAGCTTCTGCGTGAGGCACCTCAGTTACATTACTTCCTCAGCATAGTCCAAGTTGTGTTCCACGAGACACGAAGATACCCCGAACCCGATATTCCTCAAGAGTTTGCTGTCCATCTTTGGAGAGAATTTTACCCCTCACCATCTGCATCTCCAGGGTACTCTCCACCTCCTTCAGCTCCCAAATATCCTCCTATACAGGTTGTACCTTCCCCAAGATAGTATTTACACTCTGAAGGCACTCCTTCTCCTGGATATCCTCCACTTCCGACAGCAGCTCCTTATCCCTTCTCAGATCCGTCGACTCTGCAACCTACTCCTGTCCTCTCACGAGCAGTAACACCCTTTCAACATCACCAGTGTTACCTCGGACAGGACCTCCTTTACCAGATTTCCACGGGTGGTTCCATCCTGCCTCGCCTGCCCCCTCGAACATGAGCAGCCTTAGGGAGCAGCCCGAATCCTCTTCCAAGAATGGTACAAACTAGAGCGCAAGTTCGTGCTTTTCTCACAGGGATCTCCGATATGTCGCAACACTCGCGTGAAGCCTCTCCAAAGATCAAAGACTCAAGTCCAAAAAAGACCCCTGAAGTCAACGTACAAGGCGAAATACTACTGCAACTTCTAATTTCCCAGCTTCAGGACAGCATCTCCGACTTGGTCCAGAAAGTTCAACAACTTCAAGATTCTCGCAGTACCACACATACAGAAGATGACGTGACACAACCAGATGACTATGCGGATTCATTCCCACCAGAGGTAGAAAACACTGAACTACGTGCCCTCCACCGTTTACTTCAAGCTTCCAAAACTAAAAGACTTGACATCAAACTTCCGGAAGCCTACACTGGTCAACGCAATTGCCGAACAGTACGCAATCGCCGAACAGTTGACCAATGGCTCGCAAAATTGCACATGTATTTTGATACTATTGACCTCACTGAAGGCAAAAAGATCGCCTTGGCAGCCTCCCTCCTCAAGGATACAGCTTTTCTATGGTGGCAAAGGCGCTTAAAGGACGGCAAAAGTGTGTTAACATGGAAACATTTTGAACACGTGCTCCGTAAGCAGTTCATACCTGCCAATGCGGACTTCCAAGCACGATCAAAACTCCGACAATTGGAGCAAACGGGCTCCTTGTCTTCCTACATCTCTCAGTTCACCACATTGGTGCTGGAGATTGATGGTTTAAATGAGGATGATCGCCTTCATGCTTTCATCTCACGCCTAAATCCCTCGTTACACATTGATGTCCTTAAAGCAAACATCACCACCACCGCTGGTGCTATTGCTTACGCATTGCGCATTACAGATTCCCAAAACACAGGGAAGCAGAGTGCTAATCGCACACAGAACTCTACTATGGCCAAAGGTGCTCGCCCTCAAGATAACACCAGGCTTCGAATAAACTCCGGTAATCAAGGTCAGCAACAATCTCAAGATCCCCATAAGACTCAAAAATCATATGCTGGATTCCAACAGAAGCACTCCTCCAAGGATCGCGCCTCTTCTTCTTCACAAAGTCATTACCGACATCCCCAACAAAAAGGTGCGGCCACTGACAAGAAGAAGAGCTCCAGCACAAAAGGACTTTGCACCATCCGTACAGGCAACCATAGATGGTTCGATTGTCCCAAGCGACCAAAGCAAAATTCCAATACGGAACCTAGCACTTCCCAAATAGAAGATGCTCCTCCAGCACAAGACAAGAAAGGCAAAGCTGTTCGAATGGCAAATACCATCCACCTGAGCCTTGCCAGCAACCTCGAACCTTCCCTGGCCACTCAAGTACTTTGTGTTCAAGGATCGATTCATGGAACAACGGTCACTATCCTCATCAACAGTCGCTGCTCTCATAATTTCCTAGCTAGTTCTATGGTCGACAAACTTCAGTTGACCACTAGTCCTAGTCTCATGGACTATCAGATTGAACTCGCAAATGGAACTACTTTCTTGTGCAACACCAGGATCAAAAACTTGTCTTTTCGCATCCAACATTATACGGATAAGTTGAACTTCCACATCATGCCTCTTTCTCAGTATGATGTCATACTTGGACAACAGTGTCTCTACGACTATGATCCATCAATCAGTTTTCGCAGCCATACTATCCAGTTTGTCCACCAGGGAAAACTTATTGAGCTAACTGGTTCTAGGGACTCTCCTTCAACCCCAGTTGCCTCTGCCCTACAAGTAAAGAAGTGGGTTCATAAACGCCAAGTAAAGACTTCACTTCCGTTCGTTACAGCAGTCGAGAAGACACCAACAAAAGATCCTCTTGAATACCTCAACCAACCTTTTTTCCAGCCCTACCTGGATATTTTTCCACAGGAATTGCCGAAGCAGTTACCACCTCGACGACCAGTGGATCACCCAATCGAACTTATTCCCGGCAGTAATCCACCGTTGAAACCTCCTTATCGGGTTTCTTACACTCAAAATGAAGAAATCCAAAGACAGGTCACCGAACTACTCGACAAAGGTCACATTCGACCCAGTCGCAGCCCTTTCGAATCTCCTGTACTACTTGTGGAAAAAAAGAATAAGTCAATGCGTCTCTGCATCGACTACCGAGCCCTCAACAAGCTCACTATTAAAAACAAGTATCCATTGCCTCGCATCAATGACCTCTTCGATCAACTTCTACACGCAACACAATTCTCAAAGATTGATCTTCGTTCAGGTTATCATCAAATTCGCATACGAGAAGGCGATGAGTACAAGACAACTTTTCGAACAAAGTATGGACACTATGAATATTTGGTCATGCCCTTTGGGTTAAACAATGCCCCGGCCACATTCATGATACTAATGAACGACACCTTCAGGCCTTTCCTCGATAAGTTCGTCATCGTTTACCTCGATGACGTCCTCGTTTTCAGCAGATCCCTACATGAGCACAAACAACATCTTTACCAAGTTTTTGAAGTTCTCCGCGCAAATTCTCTCTACATCAACATTGAGAAGAGTGAGTTCTTCAAGACCCAACTCGAATATTTGGGACATGTTATTTCCGCTCAAGGCATCTCTGTGGATCCCAAGAAGGTCGAGGTAATCCGAAACTGGCCTACTTCTAAGAATGTTCATGATGTCTGCTTTTTTCTCGGATTGGCAGACTTCTACCATACAAAGGTCTATCAGTTTTCCGAAATCGCAACTCTCCTATGTCCAAATTATTGAAAAGCACAGCAGTTTTTCAGTGGCTTCCCGAAACGGAGTATAGTTTCCAACAACTCAAGCAAGCACTCGCTACCACACCAGTTATGGCTATTGCTGACCCAAACCTTCCATTTGAGGTCATGACCGACGCTTCCGACATCACTACAGGAGCAGTCTTGATGCAAGAAGGCAGAGTTATTGCTTTTGACAGCCATAAACATTCTGATATCCAAACCCGATACCCGGTTTATGATAAGGAGTTTCTTGCCATTATACATGCTTATCACTCTTGGAAACATTATCTCATGAGAGCCGACTCTGTGGTCAAGACAGACCATCACTCTCTAAAGTATATCTTTACTCAGCTAGTCATGAACGCTCGACAAGCACGCTGCGTTGAGTTTCTGGCCAATTTTCACATGACCATTGAGTACATTCCGGGACTACGCAATGTAGTTGCAGATGCTCTCAGCAGGTTAACTCTAGCATCAGCTATGGTAATCTCTACATTATATGTGAATGTTCAGAATTCATTCAAAGGGAAGTATTTCAATGATAAAGACTTCGGCACAGCAGTAGAAGTTCTTTCAAAGGATCAACCTTCGACTTCCGAACAGAAGATTTTCTCATCCTATTCTTATACGGACGACCTTCTGTACTATCAAGATCGCGTCTGTGTACCACATCACAAGGATGTTCGACGTCTTTTGTTAAAAGAGCATCATGTAGTTCCTTATGCTGCCCATCTTGGCATCAACAAGACTTATCGGTTACTCAGTGCAACATACTACTAGCCTCAGATGAAAAGCGACGTCATCAAAATGGTTACATCTTGCTTATCTTGTCAACAAATAAAAGCAAGCCGACGACTTCCAGCGTGACTTCTTCAGCCTCTTCCAGTTCCAACTGAAAGGTGGGAAAGTATTTCCATGGAATTCATTACAACACTACCACGATCCTCCAGAGGTACCACTCAGATTATGGTAATTGTTGATCGATTGTCCAAAATGGCACACTTTGTTGCTTGCAAAAGCAGTGCATAGGCTCCGGACATCGCCAAACTCTTCATACAACACATCTTGCGACACTCTCCACCAGGGTCTTATTTTGAGTGGGAGGGGATGTCACGATCTGTGACGTATTCCTTTTCTCTATTTCTAGACTTATGGATGGTTTGATGAATGGACACTTGTGGAAGGGTATGCCCTTTCGACGAGACACTTCCTATGAGGCACAACCCTATGCCCTTTCGACGGGACACTTCCTATGAGGCACAACCCTTCACAAGAGACATTCTATTGAAGAGACATTCCTATTGTAATGTACCCTCTCATCAAGGGTCACACCCTTCAAAAGGGGTACACACCTCTTCATGCACATACACTTTGGAGTACACACCTTTTCATGTGTGACTCTTCACTCTCTATATAAGAGAGGCCCAATTGTATGGATGACAACAACGGATACCCTACAGACATTCAAGCAATACAATTATTCCTTGTTCTCTGCTATTTCAGTCTCCTTTCTATTCCTTAGCACATTTCTAAATATAGTAAATCTAGGATTTCTTACAACATTGTGCTTTGCTGTCCACTTTTCTCCACATGTAAAGCATTGATTGCTTTGCCATTTACCCTCAATGGTAGCTTCCATGAGCGCTTCAATGAGCTGTCTTTGCATTGCATCTCCGGTTATGCTGTCCTTGCCAAATGTCAAGAACTGAAAACTATCTTCATTATAGCTGCAGTATTTGGACTCAAACAGCTCCATAAGCTTCTTCAATACCCCAACATGCCATGGATCTAGAATTCTGACAACACAGGGCTCCAATATTTGGATGCTAGTAGCATACATGTCTTTCAGACGGCTTCCAGGTGCATCTAGCCTGTGAACAGCCAAATGAACTGAGAGAGACGAATTAGGCCTGCTAGGAGTCATGTAGTCATGGTCCCATCAGCTTTCCTTGTTACTGGAGACACCAAAGTCCAACCCCCAAACAACACAATAATCAAACACATTGTTTGAACCTATTTCGATAGACCAAGGAGGGGGCATTGGTGAAACAAAATGCTAGACCCTGTTCGACCTCCGTTTGCTTCTGGCTGAAAAGGGTTAGCTGTCCATGTTGCCGTGGTAGTAAGAAGACAACACAAACATGCACGGAGAACAAGGGCTATCAGCCATGTGCAACCCAAAGTCCATGTGCTGACCCATAGTCTTGGGTATGCATGCCATATCGACTGCATCTAAGCATCATTGAGCAAGTCGTCTGTGCCATAGTCCTCACGTAAACAAGCTCCAGTCAAGGCCTCTAAAGAGTACGCCTTCTTTGTTGAAGGAGAGGCATGAGCTTGCATACATTGATATTCAAGATATGCTGCAACCAAATCTATAACCAAATTACCATTGGCTGGCTAGATGCTTCTGCCCCTTTTCCCACACAACATTGGCAAGTTGCATGTAGCATGAACATTAAACTTGGAAAGACAAGGCCTAGCCATACATTCTCGTGCAATCATTCTGTTCCAACTGGCTCCTTCAAGCTCAGCTAGATCTTTTGAAAAGCTGCCTCTGCTTAAGCTCTCCGTACAAGGGACAATTTCGAAGATTGATATCATTGTACGGTTTCCAATCAGCTGATAAATTAGGTTCCATATATCCTCATTGTGAATGGGCTGAAATAGTGGCATGCACATAAGGCTCTGTGATGCATTACTCCATGAAAAGAATTGCATCAAAATTTTCAGACCCATTGCCACAATGTTCAAATCTGAAAGTCCAATGGCTTCATTTCCGTCCAAGCTTGAAAGCATGTCTATTGAGCAGCCATTCATTTCAACATCATGATTCCCTTCTATGATTACATTTTGCGTGTGGCAATGAAGGAACTGGCGAACATATGGGTGACCTCCCTGTGAAATCAACACCCATGGAGCTTCCTTGCTTGTAAGCTATAATAAATGCATGCAGCATAAAGAAGCATAATGGCCTGATGACAAATACGCCAAAATTTGTGGTCCAAAAACATCAACATCACACTGCATTAGGACAGCAATCATAACAGCTGTATCTCGGGGCTTGTCTTGCTGGATTATGTCTGCAACTTGCTGGACAAAGAACCATTTTACATATTTCTGAATTTCTCATAGGCTAGTGGTATCTGCAAGTTACTGGTAGGCAACTTTTATGAACTATAAGTAATAGTCCTGACATCACCCTCATGCGTCTGTTCAGCCTCATCATGTGCACACGGCTTTGCTTTTGCAAGTGACAATACATGGCAGCATTTTATCACGTGTTGTACCAAGCACGAGGACACCCTTGCAATGTTCTGCCCTCGCATTTACAGCAATCCTATGAGATGCCATTGTTCACCTAATGGCTGCTAAGTGTAGCAAACAAAACTCCCAACTATACTCACCTAGTGAGCAGCAGTGAAGGGCATCAGATATGTTGAAATTGTGGCCATATTCCCCAATGTCATGCTCCTGAATGTGTTGTGACACAGCTTCAGGACTAAAACTGTCTTGCATATCTTTTGCATGCTGCACAAGCTGTTCCTTATCACTGTGGGTAAGTTTACTTTGGCATCCCTTGCTATCATCTGTGTGGTCTTCTATATTTTCATCCTTAATGGAGACCATACAATGCTGGATACTCACCTCCTCAAAAACTGTCCTCAAAGTTTGCATGCCTAGAAGGAACGAGTGTAAGTGCATCCACATCCTTATCTTGCTGTGCATCTTCATCAATATCACAGATTTGCTCATCATTGCTTGGCGCTTCATCTATCTTTTCACCCCTCAGGTCTGCTTCTTTGTCATAATTATGTAGGCTACTTTGAATATAGGCATTTCTTCCATCCGTGTGCTGAATTGCCAGGGCATCATCTAGAGCAATGTATCAGTCCTGCAAACTGATATAATAGCCCCCTTGCTGTCCATATTTGTTTCATGTGGGCTGCTGCTTTTATCAGAGCAGCTATCCCAACATAACCCTTTTATAATTGCAGCTGTAATAGCCTGAAAACAACCAAATTTTTGTCCTGCATATTGAGGCATCTTCCATGGCTTTGAAACATGATTTAGCTGTGTACTAGGGAGAGGGAGAGGCATAGCATGGCTAGGCTGTATAGCTCCTCTAGGCACCATAGCTCCACGAGACTCTTTGGGTGGATTGATATCCTTCCCATCCCCATCGTTTTGGTCCATAGAAGGAAGCATGGGCTGCTTTCCCATCGATTGCATTGCAATGTGCACAACCTCTCCGACCTTCTCACAAATTTGTTCGCCAATTTGCTGGTCCATCTGCTTCTCTGCCGTGCTCTGAAGCATCACTGATGAAGCATCTATGAATTTAGCCCTTGTGTCATCAACGTGTGCATTGCAAAGCTAGGAGGTATACCCTTGGGTGCTCCAAAATGACAGCTTTTGATTCTTGCTGTTCATATCCATTTAAGCTGCTATTTCCATTAGAACACTTCTCCCCACAACATCCTTTAGTATTTGCAGCTGCAGTCACTTGACAACGACCATAGTTTTGTCTTGCATCCAAAGGCATCATCCATGGCTCTAAAGCATGGTTTGGCTGCATGCTAGGGAGTGGCATAACATGGCTAGACTGCATTACAAGCATTGGCCTGACTACATTCTCCCCAAATGTTGGGTGTCTATTGTTATAGGCTTACATAGCCTTTGGCATCACTCCCCTCGGCATCATAGCTCCAACAACAAGTTGCTCTATGGCATTTGTATCTCGACATTTAGCATAGGGCATCGCTGTCAAATCTAACAGCTGAATATGTAAGGTGAAACCACCATAATATATATCCCGACCATGCAACGTATTTCGTGCTTGCAATGCACTCGCATGTGAGACAAAATGCATTTCAGCTTGCAGTCCACTTGAAACTTGATGCATAACAATCTTCTCAATAAGCCCAAAAGGCAAAAATACCTAATGCAACAGATCCAATGTAATGGGGTACAACATATTGTGGACGGTAATCAAAAAAATTCCATGCGGCTGTGAATCACATCCCCACTTTGAAGGCGCCCTAATCTTTTCGCATGCTGCATAAAGCCTTGCATAAGCTGTCCAAAACTAGAGGCATAGTATCCCATGTTCCCTTCATACGTGTATGGCTGTCCCATGGTGTGCATTAAACCTTCATGGTTGTCCCACTGTGCCAAATACATGCACATGTGCTCACTTTATGCATGTCTCAAAGCTCAAAATGTAATGGAGAAGCTAGGAAGAAAGTCCATGGAGAAGGCTCGAGAAAGAGGTTGATGAAGAGGCTTCAAAATGGAGCATGAATGGGCTGTGGAAGGCCTTGAGAAGAAGCTGGAAAAACTGACTTCCTTGCCCCTTTTTTTTTTCCGTGCGCGCGGGGGGGGGGGGGGGGGGGGGGGTCCTCAGTCACCTAGGACAATTAGTACAGCTCTAACCGAAGACCTTTAGGACTGTTAGGATAGTGTCTTAGGCCAACCTAACCTAGACCCAAAGTAAATTAACCTAACCTAGTTAACCAGACCCAATGGGTTAATCTAACCCTAACCTAACTACACATGTTAGTTTGCAAGACCTTGTAGGCTAAGGTTTGCAGGGGCGGGGCAACGGCCACGGCCGCCGACGAAGGCATGGCAACAAGAGGCGATGGCAAGGGCAATGTGGACTAGCGAGGTAGCGTCACAACAAGGCGATGTCCCTTGGCGATGTATTGCCTGGTGACGAGTGCAGGAGGTAAGAGCTAACGGTGATGGGCAGCTTCACGACGGAGCATGGGCGTGGTGACGCATGAGCATGGTGACAGGTCTTGGGGTTGTTCCCGATGGGTTAAGGGGGCTATGGGTCATGAACCAAATAGCCCATCATGGGCTATCGAATAGCAAGGTGTGAGCAGGCTGATGTGAGCAAAGGGATGTCGAATAGTCCGTACACCTCAACCTCTACTTCAAATCGCCAGGGCTTGGGGTTTTCAATAGCTCGAAATCCATGCACTTTCCTAGCTGCTCATGTGGACCGAGGTGGACGAATTTATGTGAGGAGTCTTGGATTGATTGCTGCTCCTCATGTGGATCATTGCACAAGCTCATAGAGAAATGGAGCATTTAGCGGGGTTTCCAGGATAGGAGGTCGTCCACCTCCGCCACTATGGAGATTATCTCGCTCCTTGGATACCACACGTGTCAATATATCCCTACTCTTTTGAATAGTAGACCCAAAAAAGCGCTCTGATACCAATGTAGAAAAGGGGGTAGGGGCAGATTTGGAGGAAGAGGATAGACTAGCAGAAGGGGGAGAGTAATAGGGGAAGAAGGGAGGAGAAGGGGTAGGAGAGAGAGAATGAGGTAGGAAAGAGAGAGGGAGAGAATGAGAATAGAATAGAATAGAATAGAATGTTGTATTATCGTCCTCTGGGGGCCGAAAAACGACCCATGGGACCTCATCTGATCAGAAAAGATACAAAAAAGGAAGTCTCTCTCCTCCAAAGAGGAAGGGGTGATAAAGTAACACAGTATCACTACTTTATAGCCTACGACTTCGTGCATTGTTCTCTGTGCTTAAGAATCCTACCAATATATGTGTCCAAGATAGGAGGATGTACATGCGTGAGTAGGCTCACAAGATTTGAGTGCCTCTCTACGACATTCTGAAAATCTTTCCTTATGTGGGCATACTGTGGGCATGTCAATAAAACATGTGCTTCTGTCTCCACGTCCTGCAAATCACACATTTGGCAAATTCGTCGATCTCTTGAAGTATCTCCCCAGAATCCTCTCTCCACCTCTAGCATATGAGAACGGGTACGCATACTTGCAATATTACGCCTGACATTAATAGGTATGGGCATGCTTATGTATCTTTGAACATTGTCCTTTGCTTGAGCATATGTGCTCCAATAGCTGGGACTAATATGTTGGCAATAGTATTCAAACTTAGCTCTTTTCTTAGCTGATTGCCATTTGTGATGCAATGCTTCAAGGAGCGCTTTTTGCAGTGCCTCCTCATCCATTTTGTCTGAGGGGCTATCTAAATATGAGGCAACTTCCCAGCTTTGGAACCAGCCATGAATATCTAGCCACCATCCTGAGGATAGTATCTTACTCTTATTTGTTTTTTGAAGTCTTCTACTTGCTTCCCATGCCTTTCTTGGTAGTCTGTGTATGTCCATGGCCTTGACCTTCTTGATGTATTTGAAAACTCTTTCCAATGCCCTTATTTCAATTGGTTTGGTGCCAGTCTCTAGAAGCATGATTGAGTAGGGTGTGGTAATTTTGATTCCCAAGTGCCTTCTGATGAATGATTTTTGCATCTTCTCAATATCATCCCATTTTGATGCTGAGATACTTCCTCCCCAAACTTCCACCCCATATAACACTGTCTGTACAACATATGCATCAAAAAGGATTTGTCTAATACCCCATCTTATAGTGTCACTATTCCTGCAATCATTCTCAAACTGATAGTACTTACCCGACTCTTTGAACACAATCACTCCACCTGTGATTTGCTGGTATATCCACCCCTAGGTATTTGAAAGTTTGCACTCTTTCAATTTGCTGGCCATTGTACATAATATTTGGTGTGTTTGCTGGCTGTACTGTTTTGACTATCATCATCTTTGTTTTGTTGACATTAACAGCAAAGCCACTTTCCACACAAAATTTATGAAGTACATGCATCATCCATCCCACCTTTTCTGCTGTGTGTGAGAAGAAAACAACATCATCTGCATACAACAGCAGTAATACAGCATATCCCAAGATTTGAGGACTGTCTATGCTCTTTTATTGTAGTGTCTCCTCGACCGATTCTTCTAGTCTATCAATGCATAAGCCAAACAATGTAGGTGACAGTGGGCATCCCTGTTTCACCCCCATATTGCTGTAGAACGCTGTTGATAGCCCATTTTTTCCCTTGAGTTGGCATGTTACCTTCTCATATAGCCTGAAAACTGCTATCCTGAGTTGGTGTGGTACTTCCAACTACAACATTCTCTCCCATAAACTATTTCTAGGCACCATATCGAATGCTTTCTTAAAATCTATAAAGCAACAAAAAAGGGTTTTGCCTTGTAGCCTACTCTCCTCCATTAAAACTCGTATAGTGACCAGATGATCCACAGTGCTGTGAGCTTTCCTAAAGCCTGCTTGTCCAATGGCCCTTTTTTAATGCAACTCTGCCCATAGGCTGAGTTCTGACTCAATTATTGTGCTAAACAGTTTTGCCATTGTGGAGCTCACCATTATCGTTCTATAATTGGTAAGTTGATTGCGGTTCCCTCCTTTGTAAAGTGGCTTTATCCAATTCTCTTGCCATTCGGGTGGAAAACCACTGAGCATTGCATCATTGAGTAGCCCTACTAGGCATCTTCGTGTGTATTCATTTGTCCATTTTATAAGTTCTGCACTCAATTGCACTGTGTCCGATGCTTTTCCATTAGCCATCTTCTTCAGCCCTTCATTCACATCATCCAATGAAAAGACGTTTGGGCCATTATAATGAACTATCTCTACTGTCATAGGTGGGACTTGGGTGTGCACATACAATTGTTTGACATATTGCAGCATTTCTTCCTCTGTGAAGTCCCCTATTATGTCTCTTGGTCTACCTTTAGTGCGTCTCCATGTCCCCTTTGGGTTTTTAGCAAAATCGATAGCGTCTTCCCATTCCTTTTCCAATAAATATTTCCTCTTCTTTCTTCGAGTGAGTGTATGGAAGAGCCTTTCTGCTTTTTTACGTTCCTCATCATCTGTCATTAGTTAGAGGGAGTAGGGAAGAAAGAGAAAGTGAGAGAGCATAGGCACGAAGGAGGGAGGGAGAGTAGATAGGATTAGATGTCACATCAAAAAGTCCCCTTGTACATGAGAGGATGGTACTACCTCCCTAGCCCTTTAGACCCCTCTATCTTGCAGACACCCCAAACCCTAATTATCCTAACCCCCACTAACTTGACCCACTTGTCGCCTTCATTACAGTAGTTTCAAGAAGCAAGAGTATAGGCTTTAAGAAGAAGTTGAAACAAGATCATTGATGTGTTTTTTTATTTTTGTGGATATCTGTAAGATACTCTATTCAATTCCATCATGCATGAGGGGTGCACATTGTTAGAATTATTATTATATTCTAGGCAGTGGCCAATGTAGGGTAATAAGTGGGTTAGGGACACTTTTCCCTATTAGAGGTTTTCCCCCTAACCACGGTCTAATCTCTTAACTACGGTTAGTGATTAGATAGAGTTTTGTCACTTAGACAAAACCCTCATCTCTTTCATTGTACTTTCACTTCAGTTCGGTACACTCTGGGGAGTGAACTACGTTCAGCTCACTCTCTCCATTTTACTCACTCTTGCTCTTGCTTCCATTCTTTTCTCACATTTGGTATCACAGCAGCTCCCCTTCTCAGACCTGCTCCCTGCTCCTTGCTCTCCTCTTCCAGATCCCGCATTTTCGATCACCAAGCTTCCTGCCTCACGTCTGTACAGCTTCATCGCGACCTGCAGCCTCCATTCCGTATAGTCCGTACGACTGTACGGATTCCGTACCAGCTACCTGCTCAAGTCTGCACATAGTCATACAGCCCGTACAAGTTCTGCCGTACAGCCATATGATTTCGGCAGTACACCTGCACCGTCCGTACAACCGTACGGACAAACAGTCAGTACTGTCTTGCATTCCGTACCTATTGCTTCCATACATTTCGTCGTACAATCGTCGGTACACTGTACAGATTCCGTACAGTTCCGTACTGGCAGCTCGTTGCAAGCTGAAGATATCCGTCATTTTTTGGCAAAGTTCATTTGCAGGTTCAGTTGTGCATTCAGCCATTGTTTGGCTTAGCTTTTGGGAGCACGTTTGCAGCTTTAGCAAACATTGCAGTTGATCCGCAAGTTTTGAAAAATTTTGGGGCTTTTGCAATTACACTGCAATTTTGTAGTGAAATTTGGGGCTTTTGCAAGCAAAGTGCAATTTATGCAAAATATACCTAGATGAATCCAGGGACATTCCCAAACTCATCCTCTAAAAACACAACATAGTGCAGTTTCAATCTCATGATAGTCACTCACAAGGTTGAAAACCATAAACTCCATCATGCATAGCAGGGACTAGCTACTATGACATCCCCACTGACGTCATCAGCGCCCAACAGTGGGTGTAGACCATAGTATAAAAATATGCTCTCACACATACAAATCCACACACCCACACATACTTGAGCATCCATTTATACAAAGTCTTCGTATTGAGTTTCTGTCGGCACTCCGGAGGTGAAGGGCAAACTCAGCCATGATGAAGGCTAGCACTAAAGGAGAAGGCTAATCAAAAGGTAGTCCAAAATCTCTTCATTCAAGCTACAATTGCTTGTGAAGTCTAAACATTTTCATTTTAGTCTCTCCCCAACGAGCATCTAAATCTAAATCTAGCTGATAGGGCAACGCACCAATTGGGACTTTCATATCATTTACCCTCTTCTGTATGCAATATCCCACAAGAAATTGGGGCTTTTGCATTTGGCTTGCAATTTTGCAAGTAAAAGAGCATTTTGGAAGTTTGCAGGCAATTCTGGACTCAGTACAAGTCAATTCGCAAACTTTTGCCATTTTTTGCAAATTCTATTTGAAGATTTTTGGGCATTCAGCAGAGCATTTTGGTGCATTTTGAGCATTTGATAGGCTGTGATAGTATTTGTCACTGTGGGGCCAACTTTGTGGAAAAGCACTATACCTTTCTCTCTTGCACTTCAGATTTTTCAGTGGATAGTTCAGTTCGCATTTTGATAGTGGTGCATCACTTCCAAGAAGAGTCTTTTTGTATCTTTGCATCCCCCACCTACCAAAAAGAAGGTGACTTGAGCAAATAATTCTTCTTATTCAGTGTCTGGAGTAGGAGACATTATTCTCACATCCACTGATGGCACAGATTTCAGAATTTCAGATGTACTCTATGTGTCAGGCATAAAGAAGAATTTGCTTTCAGTGTCCTCTCTTAATAGAGGAGGATTTCAGGTTGTATTTGATGATGATAAGTGCGCAGTCAGAGACAAAGAAAATGACTATGCTTTAATGTTGTCTGGCACTTTGTATCAGGGTCTTTTTCAGCTTGAACTATATGAAAAAAGATCCGATCTTGCATGCTGCGATGCAGAATGCAGAGTTATGGCATGCCAAATATGGGCACATGACCTATGGCAGCTTAATGACACTTCAGAGGCATGATATGGTTAATGCATTGCCTCCTTTAGAGTCAGCTCCTCCTCATGCATGTGAAGGTTGCATCCTTGGCAAGATTCATAGACTTCCTTTCAAGAAGGATAGTGCAGTGAAACCTACATGGAAATTACAGCTTATTCACAGTGATATCTACGATCCCATGAGGACACCTGCTTTTGGGGGTTATCTTTATTTTGTTACATTCATAGATGACTTCACCAACTACACTTGGGTCTATGGTCTCAAGGCAAAATCAGAAGTGTTTATGCATTTCAAGCACTTTGTGGCTATGGTTGAGAATGAGACAAGACTCAAGGTGCAGACACTTCGCAAAGATCGAGGGGGAGGGTATATGTCTCATGAATTTGAGGCATTTTTGAAGGAGAAAGGTATCACGCATCAGCTTACAGTGAGGCTTACACCTCAACAGAGTAGCAAAGCTGAGCAGAAGAACCGCACTGCTATGGAGATGGATAGATGCATGCTTACAAGTAAGAAGTTGTCTCACAGGTTCTGGCTTGAAGGCCTCATGTGTGCAAACTACATTTTGAATCGGGATCCCACAAAAGCTTTAAAGAAAATCACTCCCTATGAGGCATGGCATGGGAGAAAGCCTTCAATGGACCATTTCAAAGTTTTTTGGTTGTGTTGCATATGCCCACCTGCTTGTGGAGTTTCAACACAAGTTGTCAGATAAGGCACTTAAATGCATTTTTGTGGAGTATGGTTCACAAAGCAAAGGCTCTCGTCTCTACAATCCTACTACACGCAAGATTTTTGTGATTAGAGATGTAAAAACAGCTTTCCTTAATGGGGACTTGCAAGAAGAGGTTTATGTCAAGCAACCTACTGGATTTGAACTTTCTGGCAATGCACTTCAAGTTTGCAAGCTTAACAAAGCTTTATATGGGCTGAAACAAGCCCCACATGCATGGTATGCCAGGATAGATGCATTCCTGGCAAGTAAGGGATTACACAATAGTCCCACGGAAAGCATCCTCTACATCAAGAAGAATGGGGGGCATATTTTGGTCATCATTCTTTATGTAGATGACATGCTACTCACATGGTCAAATGAGGATATAATTGCAGATTTTAAGGCTGAGTTGAAAGCTGAATTCGACATGACAGATTTGGGCATGTTGAATTTTTATTTTGGGGATCCAGTTTATACAAGACAAGCGTGGCATCGTTATGTCTCAATCCAAGTATGTGCAGAAGCTCTTGGATAGGTTCAACATGCATGATTGTAAGCCTATTGCCACTCCCATGGAGCCGGGCCTAAAGCTTACTATGTATGATGCAGGTGAATCAATGGATGTCACACTTTACAGCCAGGCTCCATGGGAGTGGCAATACACGGCCCAATATTCAATATGCAGTATCTCACGTGAGCAGATATATGCATAGCCCAAAGACAACACATTGGCAGACTGTAAAACGTATCTTCAGATATTTGCAAGGCACAAAATCTTTTGGCTTGATGTTCCCCAGGGGGGGTGACTTGCAAATGCATGCTTACAGTGATTCAAATTCAGCTGGAGACTATGATACCACGCAGTCCACTAGTGGTAATTGTTTCTTTTTTGGCAACGCTTGCATTTCTTGGCTGAGCAAGAAGCAATCTACAGTGGCTACTTCCTCATGTGAAGCTGAGTACAAGGCAACTTTCACAGCGACAGTTGAGTGTGTTTGGATGAGACGTTTGCTCGCTAATCTTCGTCTCATATTAGAGGGTCCTTCTCCAATTCTCACTATTAGTCATAGTGCTATAGCAGTGGCAAAGAATCCTGTGTTTCATGCTCGCACGAAGCACATTGAGGTTCATTTTCATTATGTCAGAGAGAAGTTGCATGCAGGGGAGATCAGTATGATCTATGTGTCAACACATGATAATGTTGTAGACATCTTCACCAAAGCACTTGCACGTGAGAAGTTTGAGGCATTTCGTAGTGCCCAAAACTTATCTCCTTTTGGTGATTGATCACTACCTTGTACACCACATTGGCACTGCAGGAGGATGTTAGAATTATTATTATATTCTAGGCAATGGCCAATGTAATGTAATAAGTAGGTTAGGGGCACTTTTCCCTCTTAGAGGCTTTTCCCCCTAACCACAGTCTAATCTCTAACTACGGTTAGTGATTAGATAGGGTTTTGTCACTTGGACAAAACCCTCATCTCTTTCATTGTACTTTCACTTCAGTTCAATACACTTTGGGGAGTGAACTACGTTCAGCTCACTCACTCCATTTTTGCTCACTCTTGCTCTTGCTTCCATTCTTTTCTCACACACATGACATTGGATCAAGCCACACCACAAAGAATGACAGCTGTTTCGGAAGCTATCTACGTAAAAATAAATCAATGGAGATGGAGAGTGTAGTCAGATACATCTGCAAAGAACAAGGCCTGCCAGTCCAAACAATTATCTGAGATGGGCTTGTCTAAGATGGAGAGTGTAGTCAGATAAATCTGCAAAGAACAAGGGCTGCCAGTCCACACAATTCTCGCAATTTCGAGAGGCGAAGTCCTACGGTGGTTGCGAAACAACTCGAGGCTCACACTGGTTCAGAGACAAGAGGTAGAGGCCCTCCCCTATGCACCCCCTTCAGGTGGAGATGGGAAGGTTGTTTGCAAGGTATGGTCTTGGACTTGGAGTCGTGGCAATGCGGTGTCCACCAAAGTAAGTGACTATGTACAGCATATATACCCATCATATAAGGCCATCTTCTTTGCAAAACGAGGGCATGATACTCAAACAGCCACATAGGCTGTTAAAAGAGGGCAGATGGCACGCTGGCAGATACCAGGGGAGGAACAGCTATGCCTACTTTGTAATGACGAAGCAGTGAATACTGAGTAATAGATTGTTTTGGAATGTGCACACGACAAGATTTTGTCAAATCCAAGAGGGATATAGCTTTATTGTGGACTTCATCGCACCTTGCGGTGGCACATTGCTATGGCACATACATCATGCATGTAATGGAAGCCAAAAACAACTCCTCGAGCAAGCCCTTGGCATGGGACACAACATTAACAGCACAAGGGCTGCTCTCACATTACAAATTACACTTTGTTATCCTTGTAATGTAAAATCATGGCGTTAAAGACATACATCCTATTGGCTTCGTTTATAATGGACAGAGAAATATTGACAATTATGCTAAGAATTTAGGAATTTCATCGGAAAGAGAATACCTCTTGCCGTTCAATAAAACCTTGCTGTTTCAGATCATACAGACGAAAAGAGACTGCAGAAAAAATACCAGTATTATAAACTAAGAATTCAAAACATGACAAGTCCATGTGGCATAAGCCCGTTGGGCCTGACACACTCATTGACCAACAGTCAAATCTACCAAAACGAAACATCTTCCTACTCAGGTTAAAAGAGAAGACAATCCATAACACATATATATCTAGATGAATCCACATGACCACAGTGCAGCTTCAATCTCATGATAGTAACTCTGTTGAAAACCATAAACCCCATCACACATAGCAGTAAAAGAGAAGACAATCCATAACAAACAAGAAAAATGGAAGAAACCCACAAACTGGAACAACAGTAGTTAGGGTTCTTTCCCTAAGTGAGCTCGCTACAAGATGGAGGGTTTCAGCATAAATCTATGGATATCAAGAATGTACAAGAAGCAATATCCCTAAATCGACACTCCAAATTCCCCCATCTTGAAACGCACACACACATACATACGCTTGAATAGCATAGTTTGCAAAGACAGAAATACCTTTTTTCCCACAGTGGGAGAATATGTTTCTTGGGACAAAAATCAATAAGGTGTGTGTCCGACGAAAAGGTCAAAAATATTTTAACAACTCATGCAACCTGTTATTAGCAATATAAATTTCTTCTTTCAACAGAATCTAGTTCTAAAGCTAATATATATATCTAGATGAATCCAGGAACATGCCCAAACTCATCCTCTAAAAATACAAAACAGTTATGATAGTCACTCATAAGGTAGAAAACCTAAACTCCATCGCGCGTAGCAAGGACTAGCTACTATAACATATACCTAGATGAATCCAGGAACATTCCCAAACTCATCCTCTAAAAACACAACATAGTGCAGTTTCTATCTCACAAGAGTCACTCATCACATTGAAAACCATAAACTCCATCACGCATAGCAACGACTAGCTACTATGACATCCCCACTGACGTCATCAGCGCCCAACAGTGGGTGTAGACCATAGTATAAAAGTATGCTCTCGCACATACAAATCCACACACCCACACATACTTGAGCATCCATTTATACAAAGTCTTCGTACTGAGTTTCTGTCGGCACTCCGGAGGTGAAGGGCAAACTCAGCCATGACGAAGGCTAGCACTAAAGGAGAAGGCTAATCAAAACGTAATCCAAATCTCTTCATTCAAGCTACAACTGCTTGTGAAGTCTAAACGATTTAAAATAACATCCCCACTGACGTCATTAACGCCCAACAGTGGGTGTAGACCTTAGCATAAACACATGATCTCACACATACAAATCCACACCCCCACACTTGAGCATCCATTTATACGAAGGTATTCGAACTGAGTTTCTGTCGGCACTCCGAAGGTGAAGGGCGGACTCAACCATGACAAAGGCTAGCACTAAAGTAGTCCACATTCTCTTCATTCAAGCTACAACTGCTTGTGAAGACTATACGATTTCATTTTAGATTCTCCCAAACAAGCATCCAAAAAAGTGCTTACACCATCTAGCTGATAGGGCAACACACCACTTAAGATAGAAAGAATCTATCGCAATTTAGCATGCAGCAACATGGACGAAAACTTCACAAGGCATGTCCGCTAATACACCAGAAGCATATATCTAGATGAATCCAAGAACATGTCCAAACTCATTCCCTAAAAACACAACACAGTGTTCAGTTTCAATCTCATGATAGTCACTCATAAGGTTGAAAACCATAAACTCCATCACACATAGCAGGGACTAGCTACTAAGACATCCCATTGACATCATTAGCACCTAACAGTGGGTGTAGACCTTGTATAAATATATGCTCTCACACATGCAAATCCACACACCCACACATACTCTAGCGATCACAGGTACACACATGATCAAGGTAAGAATATATATCAGCTTGAGGCTAATTATATCCTTTCATTTACAGGATTTCATTCTCTTATGGAATGAATCCATAAAGGTAACATCACCTACCATGGCCACATATCATAACATGAGTACATGCATACCCACCTTTGCCACATGGTAGTGGGTTCAGCGTACAACCAACTTGGTGGGTAAAAAACAGATTGTAATGGTTCTTGCCAAGCCGATCTCAGCTTACCATAGTCTCTATTGTCCAAGACCCAAGTTCATTCAATAGTCATGTTCATGCCCAACCCCATCATGTATTAGCCGATGCCTCAACATTCATGTATATGCCTACCCTTGGTTAGACCTAGCTATATCTTGTAAGGACTACACAGCTTAAGAAATTTCACATAGTAGACAAGCCTCCAACATTTGACATAGGCCTTTCAAAACAATATTGATGTAAACGGATTCAGTATTCTGCCATAGTACATGAAGAGCTAGAAGGAGGTTTTGCATTACAAGTGAACTACTAAATTCTCCCGTATTATGCTCATTTACTAGATTTGTAGTCAAATGGGCACGGGCACTCCCCGGAAGTGAGTTGTAACACATCTTTGCAAAAAGATTCAAAGTTAACGCTAAAAAATATTTCATCAGAGAGAAGTGAGTTGTGACAGATCTTTGCAAAAAGATTCAAAGTTAACGAAAAAAAAGATTTCATGGTAGGACCATAACACTCGCTATTCATATTTGGCATTACTATTTCAAGACAACAAAAGCTTGTCTCATATCATTGAACTCTTTGGTTGGTCTTCGTGGTACAAGTGGTAAGGGGTTTCAACACTTTGTAATTGCACATGGAGATTGAAAAAATCCCTCGCCATTGCAAGGGATTATTAGACTTCCTATGAATTCATGCAAGCTTCATAGGGATCGTAGCATGGCTTTCCCAAAACTTCATTCCAAAGATCACCCACCTACATTAGGATCAGCTTACCCATCGTCATCCTTATCACATCAAGGCGCAAATGTCATTGGAAGATGTTCAAGAGTTTCCCATATACAAGGCTAGATGCTCTTATGTTCTAGAGAATATGTGCCAAGGTGACTCCACAATCTTAGGATCATTCCAAAGAATTTTTGTGGACTTGGAGACTTTCTTTTCTTTAATGGTGTATTGCAAACCATTGCAATATTCTCGCTTTGCCTCGTTATTTGTGATATAAACCTGCCAGTACTTCGTGAGGATGCTTTGGTGTATCTTGTCAAGTTCAGTGCAACCAAGGCATAAAATGTTTTTTAATTGTCTTCCTCCTAAGGAGGTTTCACTAACACAGTAGATTTGCACAACCAAGTAGTAGTTTGCTTGGGTCCTTTTCCTCATTTACTACATCTCTTCTCCCCCCCCCGAAAAAAAGAAGGGAATAACCACAGATTGGCGGCAAGGACACACCCGCACCAAGAAATGCTAAAAGTGCTTGGGTTGAGGTCTTCATAAATCACCACCTCTTAGAGAGAACCAATCTGGACAGAAAGTCTACAGACGCTCGAGGTGGAGCACGCAGGCTCAAGTCTAGAGATAACCGGCAGATAGGAGAAGGACCTTGTGGTAAGTTTAGAGGACCACACCATTGGTGGGACTCTGGATCTCTCTCTTTTGTATCGTGTCCATAGCTTTGGATGGAAATATATTGTTTTGGTGGTTTCTCTATCTGGTTGGTTCATTGTCTATTGATGAGTCCGCACATCTATTCTATGCACATAAGTTTAAGAAGTTTGTGATTCCACACCCCACACCACACTGTGTGAGCTCCTGGGCAATTCTATCAGTCTTCTGTTGTGCGTACCCTATGTTGGGTCATTTCTAACACTAAGGCCGTTTTTTGAAAGAAACATCCTTATCCAAGAACCACACTTCTAAAGCATAGAATGCAAAATAGTGGTCCCTTTACATATCCATCCTAAGCATTCCTGGCATACATGCATGCATCACATCATTGCATGAATCCATATAGATGCACACACGCATGCATGTATGGATGCGCATACGTGTGTATATACAAAGGCTGTCCACTGGTATCCCATGTGTTGATGGACTGGAAACACATCCTTTCCCATTTGGAATGGCATGGCAGGGATTCTTTACAGGGAAATTCTCTACGAGCTGAGAGCATAAATTGGTCAAGGCCTTTTCCCCCCCGCTGGCTTTGCAGAAGCCTCAACACTCATACTTTCCAAGTCTCAAAGGGATTCATTCGGTTGCAGGTGTTATTCATGATGATGGAACCCAGATTTCTTTTCCTTGGGCTGCTGCAAAATACATTCTTGGCATGCATTATCGTCCTATATGGTGCAATATTGCTTTTATGCTTCAGTCTTTTCAGCCACTACACCCATTAGAGATTGAGGATCGGATTTAGGACTGGACCCTTCATTTGCCACGGTCGACATGCCGTCCTTTGCGACTGTCTCACATTATAGTATCTTCCTTGTACAAAGTTCTTTTGCCCTTACCTTGGGTTTTCGCAAATGAATCGTCCTACAAAGTAGTGGCGAAAGAGACAGAGGGATTTGGAATTCTAAGATTCCTCTTCGACAACAAGTTTTCTTATGGAGGGTCTTGCTAGGGGTTCTTCCATTTGGGCAGCTTTTAGCATGCAGACATACAGCTCTGGCTGTTTTCCGAAGATGCTTTGCTCCGCGCAAATCCGTGTCTCATCTCCTTTGGCATTGCTCCCACACACACGATTTCCTCGGATTTCTTTTGAAGTGCTTGTGAACCAAATTTCCAAGTGTCACTTTTGGAAGTTTTTTTGGTTGTTTGGAATTCACCCACCTCGACAGGAGTTTGATTTATTTTCCTCTTGGGTCCGCTATTGGACACTCTGGACTCCATGGAAGGACAGAAATCATAGAGTTTCTGGTGATCCATTTTTTTCAATTGAAGGATTCTCAGGGTTAATAAAATCCTCACACCATCCCTGCAGTGTTGTGTGCAAGTAGGTTATTCTTGCTGTTTAAACATGTCAAAAGGTTGAAATTTTGTTAACCCTGCAAAATCTGGTACAACACATGTTATGCTCTAGCCGAGATAGCATGACCTCGGATAGATCGGTGGGCATTTTCTCTTAGATGACCAACTTTTGTAATAGTTAATGTGCGTAATTAAATGGTCAAGAGAAGTAACTGCCAAGGTCCTAGGTGAGGGCGTAATGGCATTGACTAGGTAGTTCTAATAGGGCTAGGGCCTAGGTGCATCTAAATGTGCAGATTGCCAAGGGGCAATTGTTTTTAAAGGAACTCCAAGAGAGGGGTGAAAAAGGATGCATCTAAGTAAGGGCCTAAAATGAAGACATGTGGTCACGAACTATCTAGGGAATTGTGGGTCTCAGGGATAAGGATGAAGGAATTAACGATGGGTATCAGGAATGATCACGCATCAGGTCCCTGAGGGTTGGCTGGGAGGAAAATAAAGAAAGCCATCGCCCGTGACAAATAAGAAAAAGGAAGAGAGAAGTAGAAGTAGCGTAAGTCTAGAGTTATCGCATGAGCAGCGACGATAAGTAGATGCAGCTTTACATTTGGTATCAGAGCGAAGGTAAGGTAGAATCCGTCGTTTTGTGACGGACAGCAGGTGAAGGATCAAGGGATACGGGATGAGCGACGTGCACGATCTACAACAAATTAGGATTGCTGGCTGTCGTGACAAGAAGACAATCACGTCCTGCTGACGGTCTGAGGTTGCGACAATTTGCTCATCGTAAGACTTCTAAAAGAGAGCGGGATAGCGGAACAGGAGGCGACGATGAAATAAAACCCGAAATTTTTTTCCCCAACATTCCTTGGCTTTGTCGATCATGCAGAAAGTCTGGAAGGACACCCCGCTATTTGAGGCTTGACTTGACGCAGCGGCTGGTAACGGGGCTGAATCGTGATAATTACCTGCGAAGTGGAGAGATTTACTAGATAAGAGAAACGACAACAAGTAGGAAGAACATTACGCAGGCAACTAGCTGCTACTTTCAATCAACGCAAACAGACGATAACGAACAACTGGTGGCGAGCCTTCAATCCCTCTTGACGATCAACGCACACGTGATGGCGGACTTGAATCCAGGAAGCATCTTGTCTTTCGGAAATATTCTGAGTTGCAGTTAATTCGTTCTTACAGCAGGGACTGTTGTTTATCTTTTTTGTGTATAAGAAAAAGGGGGAAATCCATCATATTTTTTAAAAATTTAAAAAAAAAAACCCCAATAAAGGAAGAGAGAAAAAAAAAAACCCCATCTTCCACTGTGAACCTATGGAAGCAGAAGGGCAGAATTCAAGAGTGAATCCTAGTGAGTCTAGAGTACAATCTACCCAACAGATGTCACATCAGGCAGCACCTACATTGATTGGTAGGATTTCAATATTAGAGGATACTTTACAGCAGATTATGAACCAGCAACTTCAAGTGAATGCTGGTCAAAATGAGATTAGGGAGATGGTGCAAGCTTTGTCGGCTAGACCGTCTAGGATTGATAAGGGCAAAGCTCTAGCTGAGCCAGAGCCCAGTGTACATTCCTTAGAGCGCGCAAGGGTCAAAGTGCCTAATATCGCTAATTATAGACCGGAGAAGTACGCTGGTCGGATGACCGAGCGCAGCTCTGATGTGATCGAGGTTTGGTTGCACAAGTGGGAAGAAGCCTTCGCCATTTGTGAGATTAGATCCGATCTAAAGAAATCCGCGAGGCCACACACCTGTTTATTGAGGCAGCGGACAGATGGTGGATAAAGCAACAGAAGGATCAAGTTACTCCAACCACCTGGGAAGGGTTTAAAGCTGAATTCAAGAAACACTTTCTCCCACCTGATGAAGAATCCCGAGCTTGGGATGCTTATAGAAGTCTTCGTCAGAGGAGCTTGTCAGTGGCAGAGTACACTGACAAATTCAGAGAATGTGTCATGAAAATAACAGACCCTCTCCCTATGTCGGTTCAGTTAAAAGACAAGATCAAAATGGAAGTTCGGGCTAAATATGTGACTACACTAGATGAATCTATAGCAGTAGCCCTGAACTATGAGGATGCCAGAGGCAGATCTGGTGGATTTGTGCAGGCAGGGACTCAGTATGAGCACCCGAGAAAAGGGGGATTTCAGAGGAAATGGGTTTCAAAGACAAGTGTCTCGCAGCCAAGTGGCCAACCAAGCAGGTGAAGCCGGTTGAGGGACCAGTAAAAACAAGTACCACCGTTGGGGTGAAAAGGAAAATAACTCCAATGGCAGCCCGGGCTTGGTCAAAGTCCTCGTTGACCCCTGAACAAAAAGAGAAAGCTAGAAAAGAAGGATTGTGCTTCGGCTGCCTTCAGCGACATCAGTGGAAGGATTGTCCACTGAATAAAGATCGTCGCACGGCTAATATGATAATATCTGAATGCGACGTAGAAATGCAGGAGAGTCCCAGTGCGGAACATATGCAGATGCAACTGGCGGGACCTTCTCAGAGGTTAGTACCTTGTTTGTTATGTGTATCTGTTGCTAAGTTAGTGACGAGTGCACCTGATAACATCCTATCTAAGCCCGCAGCAACGGGGTATACAGCCTTCAATGATACGGAGTTAATCAAAATGAAAGGGCAAGTGGCCAGTCATGATGTCATTGTGTTGTTTGACTCAGCGTCAACTCACAATGTGATTAACTCCAAGCTCGTGAAGAGGCTGAAACTAAAGACAAGTCCATCTGACTATGCGTATACAGTCAGGATGGCCGATGGAAGTTCAACTGAAGTATGGGACCAAAGGGTTACCCAGTTGGAGCTTCGGATTCAGGACTATGCTGAGAAGCTTGATTTTGAAATGACCAAGCTTGCTCATGCTGATATAGCCCTGGAAATGGCGTGGCATTCTACGAAGAATCCAACCATTGATTGGAAAAAGCACGTATATCAATTCAAGATGAATGATGTGCTTTATGTTTTGCGAGGTGAAAAAGATATACCTCAGGGACCGTTGGTTTCCGTGATGGAAATCAGAAAGGCTCAAGTAGAGTTTTTGTACCTTTGCACAGCATCGGTAGAGTCGGTGAATGATTCTTCGACTAGCACTGATGTTACGCAAAGTGGTGAGATGGCCAAGCTGGCTAATCTTATAACAGAGGAGTTCTCTGAATGTTTTAGGGATGAACTACCTTATGGGTTACCTCCAGAGCGGAAAGTTCAGCATAAGATTGAACTGATCCCGGGGGCAAAACATGTAAATAGACCTCCCTATAGGATGAGTTTTGCTGAAGAAGCGGAGGTGCGTAGGCAACTGGAAGAATACCTCAAGTTGGGGCAGATTCAACCAAGTTTCTCACCTTTTGCTTCGCCAGTGATATTAAAGAGGAAAAAGGATGATACGTTTCGCCTCTGTATAGATTACAGAGCATTGAATAATATCACTGTTAAGCACAGGTATCCGATGGCTCGGATTGATGATTTGCTAGATGCATTACATGGAGCCGTGATTTTCAGCAAGATAGATCTTAAGTGCGGCTACCATCAAATCCGGATTAGAGCCGAGGATGTGCATAAAACCGCTTTTAGAAGCAGGTTTGGTCATTATGAGTTTTTGGTAATGCCCTTCGGACTTACCAATGCTCTAGCGACCTTCGTCATGCTTATGAATGATTTACTACGTCCGTATATCGGAAAGTTCGTAGTACATTTTATTGACGACATCTTGATATTCAATAAAAGTGTTACTGAACATCGTGAACACTTAAGGATAGTGTTCAGTACTTTGAGGAAAGCCAGTCTTTATGTGAATAAAAAGAAAACTATACTGTGTATGGTTAGGCTTGAGTACTTAGGGTTCATAATTACTCCACAGGGGGTAGAAATGGATCCGAAGAAAGTGGCTGCGATACTAACTTGGCCAATCCCTCAGAGTCTGACCGCGTTGCGATCATTCTTGGGATTTGTCCAGTTTTATAGAAGGCATATCAAAGGATATTCCGGAATAGTATCGCCAGTAGCCTTTGAAAGCAAGAAGCTTTCTCCCTCTCAAAGGAATTGGCCAACTCATGAATTGGAGTTGTATGCTGTTATCCATGCTTTGAAAACATGGAGACATTATTTGTATGGTTCAGAGTTTTATGTGGATGTGGATCATGATACTCTGAAACATTTTTGTAAACAGCCTGACTTGAGGGGCCGCCAAGCTAGGTGGGCAGAGCTCATGCAGGAGTTTAATTTCACGATTCGGTACCGAAGAGGAAAAGACAATAAGGTTGCTGATGCGTTGTCTCGCATTATGCACAACCTGAGTTTCACGGTATTTGAGAGTGCTCTAATGACCGAGATCAGAGAAACTCAGAAGGTGGACGAGTTTCTCCAGAGCTTATGGCCTAAGGCTCATGTGTTAAAACCCGGGGAAAGTGAAAAGGATGACCTGGCATCCAGAAAAGGCCAAACTTATGCAAGATATACCATAAGAGATGGTATGCTAGTTAGAAATGGCAAGGTTGTAGTACCTGGTCAGAATGATCTCAGGCAGAGAGTCATTCGACAGTGCCATGATAGCCCGTGTGCGGGACATCCAGGTGTCGAGAAGACCTATGACCTCATGAAGCGAGATTTCTTTTGGCCAAAGATGAAAAAGCATATTCATGAGTATGTGACACGGTGTTTCTCGTGTCAGGTAAGTAAGACCGAGCGGGTGAAGCCACCCGGACTTTTACAGCCCTTGGAAATACCACTAAGTAAGTGGGAGAGCATTTCCATGGACTTTATTGTAGGACTACCTGCAACACAAGGAGGGTATAATTCTATCCTTGTGGTGGTTGATCGTCTAACCAAGATGGCTCACTTCATTCCGACTAGAGAGTCTGTTAGTGCCCCGCAAGTGGCGGATTTGTTCATTAGACATATATTTCGTCTGCATGGATTGCCTAGATCCATAGTGTCAGACAGAGATGTCAGATTTACCGGTCATTTTTGGACAGCGGTATTTGAGACACTAAGGACTGAGTTGGGAATGAGTAGTGGGGATCATCCTGAGACGGATGGTCAGACGGAGAGAGTCAACCAGACTTTAGAGGATATGCTGAGAGCATATGTGTCATTGAGGCGACATACATGGGACAAGTGGTTGCCATTGTTGGAGTTTGCCTACAATGATAGGAAACATTCATCTACCGGGTTCAGTCCGTTTGAGCTGAACTATGGTTATAGACCAGCCAATCCGACTATAGTTGGAGTACCTCAGAAAGTGCCTAGTGCCGCGAACTTTGTAGTTCAGATGCGGGAGATGTTAGCACTTGCGAGAGCTAATATCCGCCAGGCTATGGATAGAGCCAAGGTGTATGCGAATGAAAATCGGTCTATAAGAGTATTTGAAGAAGGAGAAAAAGTTTTTCTCAGAATTCCTTCGCACTCGAAGTCGTTGACTTCAGGAGAGTGTGCTAAGTTATCACCTCGATACTGTGGGCCGTGGTTAATTCTAAAGAGAATAGGCAGTGTAGCCTATAAATTAGAATTGCCACAGGGGTGTAAGGTGCACCCGGTTTTTCATGTTTCGCGCTTAAAGAAATTTTTGCATACAGGTGACTCACTAATCGAAGGTGTGGTTTTGTTTCAGGAGATAGAGGATATTGCAAGGCGCAAACCAACAAGGATCCTGGACCGAGGAACAATGCAGATACGAAATCGGAAGATACCCACGGTGTTGGTTGCATGGCATGGTCAGCCTCTATCGAAGCTACCTGGGAATCCGTATACCAGTTACGGAGAGCATTCCCAGATTTCATCATCGAGGACGCTGATGCTTGAAGAGGGAAGGAATGTTATGCTCTAGCCGAGATAGCATGACCTTGGATAGATCGGTGGGCATTTTCTCTTAGATGACCAACTTTTGTAATAGTTAATGTGCGTAATTAAATGGTCAAGAGAAGTAACTGCCAAGGTCCTAGGTGAGGGCGTAATGGCATTGACTAGGTAGTTCTAATAGGGCTAGGGCCTAGGTGCATCTAAATGTGCAGATTGCCAAGGGGCAATTGTTTTTAAAGGAACTCCAAGAGAAAAAGGATGCATCTAAGTAAGGGCCTAAAATGAAGACATGTGGTCAGGAACTATCTAGGGAATTGTGGGTCTCAGGGATAAGGATGAAGGAATTAACGATGGGTATCAAGAATGATCACGCATCAGGTCCCTGAGAGTTGGCTGGGAGGAAAATAAAGAAAGCCATCGCCCGTGACAAATAAGAAAAAGGAAGAGAGAAGTAGAAGTAGCGTAAGTCTAGAGTTATCGCATGAGCAGCGACGATAAGTAGATGCAGCTTTACAACACAGATCTTTTAAGGACATCGGGTATTCTGCATATATTTATCTATCTTTTCACCTATGTAAAGGCGAACGACTATTTTCCTTAACCCGTTTTCACCAAAAAGATATTTACTCGAACCTTGTGTGCTTTTGACAAAGTTTTAATTTTTAATGGTTCTAATCCATGCCTTCCATCACATGTAGCTCATAAACTCCTTTCGCATGAAAGAGCGAAATACTCCCTGGTAGGACAATAACAAACTGCCCACCAATAAAATGATTTAAACAGACCAACACTATCTCCCCCACCCCCCCCCCCCTCCCAAAAAATAGAAAAGAAAAAGAAAAGAGACATACAATCTATTTTATCCTCCAAAGGAGCGCTGGGGTGAAATACTGAAAGTGCTCTTGCAAACTCCCCAAAATCTAGCATTCCGTTATGTTTTGTGTCAAACAAGTTGAAGACCTGCAATCAACCCAGCACAATCAAATTGCAATACAAAAGCAGTGTGTAAAGCATGGTAAAGAAGAGGGAAGTCAAAAGCTCTTTTTTGGTACATAGGACAATCTAAACATCCCACCAAATATAATAACTCATACCAGTGCCATCTTGAGAGTTCTAACTCTTTCTATAAATGTTAATAAAAGGAAAAAGCTTTGAAAAATAATATTGGTTTAAAAATCACTTTGACAGATGATTCCTTTCAGCGTCTAGTACTAGACACAGTTATAGATATCTCCATGCATGTCAAACATTCCATAGATTACAAACTAAAACTCAGACAGTAGTTGGTGTCTTTTACATTTTGCAAAATGTCCGAGGCATACATGAGTGCCACATTACCCTTTTTTTTTTTTACATACTCTTTGGTGACCACATAAGGATCTCAGCAGCAAATTAAGTCAGGTGAATCAGCATGAGTGCCACATTACCCTTTTTTTTTTTTACATACTCTTTGGTGACCACATAAGGATCTCCGCAGCAAATTAAGTCAGGTGAATCAGCTCAAACAGTCAAAATTTATTCACTGCTAGCTACAATATCTACAGCATTTCGTCCTAAAGTTGTATACATTTACACTTAATTTTTCACGTTCTGTCCACCAAAGTTTCTTTATGTATAATGTATGCAGAATTGATGCAATGAAGGGGATAGGGGCTGAATTGGTGAAGGCCAGAGATAGTAGGAGAGGGGGACGAGGAGAGGGGAGACAAAGGAGGAGAGAGAGAGATAGAAGGGAAAGGGGGAGAGAGGGAGAGAGAGAGAGAGAGAGAGAGAGAGAGACTTGGGGGGAGAGTGTAGGAGGAAGGAGGTGGGAGTGATAGGATTAGATGTCACATCAAAAGGTGCTACAATGAGTGGTGGATGGAGACTTATATAGTCCCTCCACATGTCCCACCTGAAATCCTTCTAAAGGGCCTCTAAAGTAGCCCATTTTCCCTCTTCATTACAGGGCTTTCACCGCACCATCTTTTCAGAGGGGTGCCAGACTCAGCCAGGGCTGCATGTTTCTATGGCTCCGTCAGTGAACACCTTTAGTCAAACACAGCCCGTGCATCAGGTTGGTGGTGTCACTACACAGCAAAATGCTGTAAACAGGCAGCATGTTGGAGGAAGGAGGTGGGAGTGATAGGATTAGATGTCACATCAAAAGGTGCTACAATGAGTGGTGGATGGAGACTTATATAGTCCCTCCACATGTCCCACCTAAAATCCCCCTAAAGGGCCTCTAAATTAGCCCATTTTCCCCATTCATTACAGGCATCCCTTCCCATAGAATTTTGCCCAGGACTAGTAGTTGCTGTTTTCTGCACCGTTTGGACAGGCAGGCTGTAAAATTTTGTGGGCAAAATTCTATGGGAAGGGATGCTTGTAATGAAGGGGGAAATGGGCTAATTTAAAGGCCCTTAGGGGGATTTTAGGTGGAATACGTTGAGGGACTATATAAGTCTCCATCCACCACTCCAACTGCCCTGAAACCCAAAACCAGATCCAAGCACGCTCACGGGTGCAGTACTGAATGAATGCATACCCAAAGGGTCGCCCAGTATAAATGGCCCAGCCTGCGTAAAAGCAAGAAACTGTGAGCCAAAAGGTGGCCTGGTATCTGTCAAGAAAGTGCTCTGCGGCACAAAAAAAGCATCACCCAAATCAGTGTAATCCCCATGTTGGGGTACATGCTCATACGCACGGCGTGCATCAGCCATAAACTCTATGCATGGGCCGGAGAACTCATCATGGCTATCTGACTGATCCCCATGCTAGGGTGCGGGCTACTTACCCTTATCTTGCATAGCAATGGCAAATAAGATCTGCTGACCAATCTGTTGTCCCATCTGGGCAAAAGCGGTATCTTGCATAGCCATGGCTCTAGTAAGCTGCTGGCTGAACTCCTGTCTTATCTGGTGGAAAGCACCCTGGAGCATAGAGGAAAGGGCATCCAAAAACTGTGTCTGCGCTGCCCAGGATGCAGGAGAGAGAGGCTGAGAGGAAGGAACCTCTGTGCCACCAGTAGATGGAACCACTGTGGCAGGCACTTGCTCATACTTAGCAGCCTCATCACTATCATGCAATACATCACAAGGGACACGCTTCAGTGGCATGGTGACTGGCCCTGAAGAAAGGAGCTCGAATGTCGGCAAAGAGAAATGGACAACAATTCCATGCTATATTGAGCACCATAGATAGTGTGTGGAAACACAAAAAGGTCGATGGAGAGGCTCGAGAGAAAGGTCGTTGAGGATGTTAGAATTATAGATATAATTCAGCAGTGACCAATGTAATATAATAAGCTAGTTAGGGGCACTTTTTCCTCTTTAAGAGGTTTTTCCCCCTAACCGCAGTTAGTTCACTAACTATGGTTAGTGACTACTAAGGTTTTGTCACTAGGACAAAACCTTATCTTTTCTCACTTTGAGTTGTACTCTTTTGCTCTATTCTATTGCAACTACGTTTTCAGTCTCCAAGCTTTCTATTCTCCAAATCTCTCTTGCTCTCACTCACTCCATCTCCTTCATTTGGTATCAGAGCAAGGTTCAAGAGCTCCGTGCTCCCTGCTCCATTCAGCTCCAACCTCCCCGTCCAGCTTCAGCCCGTACAACTGTACGGGATTCTGCCGTACAGTTGCACCGTACATACCTGCTCACCGTACATCGTTGGCCGTACATCGTCGTCGTACAATTCCGTACATCGTCGCCGTACAAGTTCCGCATAGCTCCGTACATCGTCGCCGTACAATTCCGTACAGTGCCGTACATCGTCGCCGTACAGCTCCCGTACATCGTCGCCGTACAGTATTCGTACCTGTTTTTCGTACAGGTGGTCTTTCCTGTACAGTCTGCGTACCTGTCGACGTACCAGCCGTACAGTGCCGTACAAACTGTACGGCATTTCCGTACTGTTTTCAGTACAGTAATTCCGTACTGAATCTGCTTCAGTACAGAAGGTACCTCCTTGGTTTTGTTCCGTACTGAATCTGCTTCAGTACAGCAGGTACCTCCTTGGTTTTGTACAAGAGAACTAGCAGGTGATCTTTGGCAGGCAAATTTTGCAGACAGCCATTGTTTGGCTCAGTATTCTGCAAGTACATTTGGGGCATTTTGCATATTGCAGACATTGCAATCATTGTGCAAGTTTGGAACTACATCTGGAGCAAAATTGCAGATCTAGTCTGAAATTTGGGGCTTTTGTTTAAAAATTGCAGATTTGGGGCTTTTAGTAATTTTGCCCCTTTCTGGCTGCAATTTCTAGCCACAAATTGGGGCTTTTGTGTTGAGAGAGCATTTTTTGGAGTATTCAGTACATACTGCCTTTCTTGGAGTGTTTGGAACACTTTTGGCAGATTTTGGAGAGAGTTTGATGCTTGGACAGATTTCTGACAGCTCAAGTACAAAAATCTAAGTTGCATATACAGCCCGGGCTTGGCTGTGTTTTTGGGAGTTGTGCATTTTATTCCCAGTAAGGGAATTCAACTTTGTATCTGCTTCAATCTCTTTCTCAGATATGGCCCATCAAAATCAGAATGAGTTCCAGTTCGGTGGTCTTTCACAGGAAGACAAGTTGGATGGTACCAACTACTCCCTCTGGAGTTTCATGGTACGTAATATTCTGATTTCTCGCAATTTATGGGATTATGTCAATGGGGATGAAATCCGACCAGCAGATATTGCACCTGCTACCCCTCCTCAGCAAGGAGGTGGAAGAGGTCGTGCACAGGGTGCGGTGCAGCTGCAGGACAAGTTGTTGGTGCAGCTACAGTCAATACTCCAGAGCAGAAGAGATGGGATTCACGGGATGCCTTAGCCTTGTCATGCATCTCTCTTTCAGTGAAAAGATCAATCATTCCGCATATCCGGTCGTGTAAGACCTCCAGGGCAGCGTGGGATATTTTGGAAAGCATGTATGCAGCACGGAATGATGCCAGGGTATCTTTCTTAAAAAGAGAGTTGAGCAATACACATATGGAGGAGGGTGACTCCATGTCAGTCCACCTCACAAAGCTACAAGATCTCAGAGAGCAATTGTTAAACATAGATGAAATTATTCCTAATTCAGAGATGATTACAACCACTCTGAATTCTCTTCCTGAGTCTTATCTCAGCTTTCACACTTCGCTGAATTTATCATTGAGGGGGGGTGCAAATCCTCTCACTTTTCATGAGTTGATAGGAGTTCTGCTTCAGGAAGAGCAGACCAGGAAAAATTTGGCTTCACGTGCAGGTGAACAAGCCATGCTCTCAAAATTTAAATCAAAAACAAAGGGACAGGCAAAGACAGCAGCAAATCAGCCTTCCAGTGGGTCAGGACAGCCTTCACAAAAGGCTAAAAGTGATGCAAGTAAGTCCAAAAAGAAGGGTTTTTGTCACTACTGCAAAAAGCCAGGTCATCACATAGCAGAATGCAGGAAAAGGATTGCAAAAGAAAAGAAAAACAGCTCAGGAATGGCTGTTTCAGATTCAGCCCCTTGTGCATCTGATAGTGGGGATGCTACAGCCAACTTTGTTGGTCAAGACTATGCCTTTTTATCTTGCATTTCAGATTCTAGGTTGGCTGTTCCAGATGCTCGGGATAGTACAGCCTCTTGCAGTGATGATACATATGCTTTTTTGACTTGCAGCTTTGACTCTTCTACAGATGCCTCTGCTTTCAGTGTTAATGAAACACTGAACACATGGTATTTTGATAGCGGTGCATCCAAACACATCACTTCTAGGAAGTGTCTTTTTACTTCCTTGCATCCACCTCCTGTTGGTAAGAAAGTCACTTGTGCCAATAACTCCTCATATTCAGTACGTGGCACAGGAGAAGTTGAGCTCACTGCAATTGATGGCTCAATTTTCAGACTTTCTGATGTCTTATATGTGCCTGGAATAACCAAAAATCTCCTTTCAGTGTCCACTCTTAACAGAGGGGGATTTCAGGTCATCTTTGAGGATGACAAATGTGCTGTCCGAGACAGGGAAGCTAACTATGCCTTAATGTTATCTGGTACTCTGCTGCGTGGGCTTTTCCAGCTTGATATTTTTGAGAAAAAAGCAGCCCATGCTCTGGCAGTTTCTACCCCTACAGCTGCCATGCAAAATGCAGAATTATGGCATGCCAGATATGGCCACATGCATTACAATAGCTTAATGACACTTCAGAAATTTTCAATGGTTGATGCATTACCACCTCTTGAGATACCTCCTCCACATGCCTGTGAAGGGTGCATTTTAGGTAAAATGCATAGATTTCCCTTCAAGAAGGATGGTTCAGTTAAAGCTGTTCGCAAATTGCAACTTATACACAGTGATGTCTGTGGTCCCATGAGGACTCCGTCATTGGGTGGTCATCTCTACTTTGTCACATTTATTGATGACTACTCCAATTTTACTTGGGTTTATGGGCTGAAAAAGAAATCTGAAGTGTTCACAGTGTTTAAACACTTTTCAGCCATGGTTGAAAATGAAACCGGACTCAAGATACAGACATTACGCACGGATAGAGGTGGGGAATACCTATCTGCAGACTTTGATGCTTTTCTCAAGCAAAAGGGTATTGTGCATCAGCTCACAGTCAGGCTGACCCCTCAGCAAAATGGCAAACACATGCTGAAAAGCAAACACATGCCTCATAAATTCTGGCTAGAGGGTTTGATGTGTGCCAATTACATTTTGAACAGGGCTCCCACTAAGGCTTTAAAAACAAAAACTCCTTTTGAGGTCTGGAATGACAGGAAGCCTTCAGTGGATCACTTCCAAGTCTTTGGATGCCTTGCCTATGCACATGTGCCAGTTGAATTTAGGCACAAATTGTCAGATAAAGCCATCAAATGCATATTTGTTGGATACAGTGCAGAAAGCAAGGGGTATCGTCTCTACAATCCTGCTACACGCAAAATCATTGTAAGTAGAGATGTGATATTTTCTGAAAATTCAGCTCACACTCAGGCTGAATTTCAAATGCCTTCATCTTCAGAGGATGTCTTTCAAGGGTTGCTACCCATTGCTTTGGGTTCCCCTGCTGATTTTTCTGATCCAAATCAGAATTTACAGCAACCTTCAAATGCTTCAGTTCCGCCACAGGATGTCTTGCCTCCTCCACAGGCAGTGGAACAAGTGGTGCAGCAAGAAATTGCAGACATACATGCAGCAAAAACAGTCCCAAACTGGCTGTTACAGACTCTCAGGGAGAGTAAACTTGATGCTCCGTTACCTGGCAGGACTCGCAGTGCAGCAAGGCACATGGAAGGTGCTAATTCAGTGGAATCAGCATATGCAGGTACTCTCCTTGATGAGGAGGAGCCTGCCACATTTGAAGAAGCAAAAGGTAATGTGCATTGGATGAATGCCATGCACGATGAGTTGCAATCCATTGCAAAAAATCAGACTTGGGATGTTGTGGACTTGCCACAGGGTAAACATGCTATTGGCACACGATGGGTATTTAAAGTCAAACGGAAGCCAGATGGCTCCATTGACAGATATAAGGCCAGGCTGGTTGCTAAGGGCTATGCTCAGAAAAAGGGCATAGATTATGAGGAGACATTTGCTCCTACATCCCGGATGACCACCATCCGATCAGTAATTGCAATGGCTGCCCATTTTGAGTGGAATGTTCATCAGTTGGACATAAAAACAGCCTTCTTAAATGGGGACTTGCTGGAAGAGGTGTATGTCAAACCACCTCCGGGCTTTGAAATTACAGCAAATGCACTTCAAGTATGCAAACTCAATAAAGCTTTATATGGGCTGAAACAGGCCCCTCGTGCATGGTATGCTAAGATACATGCCTTTTTGACCAGCAAGGGGCTGCACAATAGTCCTACTGAGAGCACCCTCTACATCAAGATGGATGGGGGGGAAATATTAGTCATCCTTCTTTATGTCGATGACTTACTGCTCACAGGGTCCAATGAAGAAATTTGCAGACCAACTTTGACATGTCAGATTTGGGGCTGCTTCACTTTTATTTGGGGATCCAGTTCTCTCATGAGAGACGTGGCACTGTTATGTCTCAGTCCAAGTATGTTCAGAAACTCTTGGACAGATTTAACATATGCAAGAGTGTAAGCCCATATCTACTCCTATGGAACCGGGGCTGAAACTCACAATGCATGCTGCAGGAGAATCAGTTGATGCCACACTTTACAGTCAAGCTGTTGGATGCCTCATATATCTCTGCAACACTAGACCTGATATTCAGTTTGCAGTATCTCAGGTGAGCAGGTACATGCACAGCCCAAAAACTATGCATTGGCAGGCAATTAAGCGCATCTTCCGTTATTTGCAGGGCACCAAGTCTTTTGGCTTACTATTTCCCAGGGGGGGTGACTTGCAGATGCATGCCTACAGTGATTCAGATTGGGCTGGTGATTATGACACTAGGCAGTCCACTAGTGGCAATTGTTTCTTTTTGGGTAAGTCTTGCATTTCATGGCTGAGCAAGAAACAATCTACAGTGGCTACCTCATCATGTGAAGCTGAGTACAGGGCAGCTTTCACAGCAACAGTTGAATGTGTCTGGCTAAGACGTTTATTTGCTGATCTTCATCTGTCTTTGGAGGATCCTTCTCCAATTCTCACTGATAGTCAGAGTGCCATTGCAGTGGCAAAGAATCCAGTGTTTCATGCTCGCACGAAGCACATTGAGGTTCACTATCACTACGTCAGAGAGAAGTTGCATGCAGGAGAGATCAGTATGATCTTTGTGTCCACACATGACAATGTTGCAGATATTTTCACCAAAGCACTACCACGTGAAAAGTTTGAGGCATTTCACAGTGCCCTGAACTTATATCCGTTTGGTGATTGATCAGCCTTGTACATGACATTGGCACTGCAGGTGGGTGTTAGAATTATAGATATAATTCAGCAGTGACCAATGTAATATAATAAGCTAGTTAGGGACACTTTTCCCTCTTTAAGAGGTTTTTTCCCCTAACCGCAGTTAGTTCACTAACTATGGTTAGTGACTACTAAGGTTTTGTCACTAGGACAAAACCTTATCTTTTCTCACTTTGAGTTGTACTCTTTTGCTCTATTCTATTGCAACTACGTTTTCAGTCTCCAAGCTTTCTATTCTCCAAATCTCTCTTGCTCTCACTCACTCCATCTCCTTCAGAGGAAGCTTCGAAACGGGGCCCGAATGAGCTAAAATAGGGCTGTGGAAAGCCCCTAAAAGAGACTGGAAAATTCGGAGTTTTTTTTTTTTTTTTTTTTGGGGGGGGGGGGGAGGGGTCCCTATGTCACCTAGGACTGTTAGGATAGCACCAACCTAAGACTCCTAGGATTGTTAAGGCTAACGTAATTTAACTAGTTAGTACATACCTAACCTTGCCCAACTAACTAAACCTAAACCTAATCCACTAACTAACTAAGCCCCACCTAAGTAACCAAACCTACCAACCTGACTTGACCTAACTAACCGAACCTAACCTAACGAACACCTATTAGTTTGCAAGACCTTGTAGGCTAAGGTTTGCAAGGGCGGGGCAACAGCTGGCGACGAAGGCGTGGCAACGGCACTCGCAAAACAGTGACGTGCAGGTCAGGATGCGGACTGACGCACTGAGGAATTGAGAGACGGAAGGCAACGAGCAGTCGATGGAGAGAGAGATTGGGAGTTCCTTTACAGGTGATTGCTTTTCGTGACACTCATGAGGATGCCTTAGTCTTTGATGTTTCTTCGAGGCGCAATCTGTCCACATCCACAAATGATATCTTGTTGAAGGTACCGTTTCAGCCAGTCAGGATAGTGGGCTTCATGGAGCATGGCTCTCTCTCACAGTGGTACTTGGATCCTGACCCGCTTCTCATCGCCCTGGGCTCATGGAGACTGTGGCTCTATGGAGGTGTCCCAATTAAGTTTTCGCAGTGGGACCTTGGGGAATGGGAATGGATAGATGAAGGGCACGGAGAGAAGGGCATCCCCTTCTTTCGTTACACGGTCAGTAATGCCAGGAAATTCCAGCTCAGCTGTAGGGGTTGGAGGCCTACCAAAGCTCATCATTGGGAGAACTTTCAGATTTCTATTGACTTGCAGAAAATTTTTTGGCAAAGACCCTGGAAATCCCACCACTCTCTTCTTTTGGCTTTCTATTCATGGTGGGATAGCAGTGAACCAATGAAGATCTAGGTTCGGAGCTGACCCTTCTTGCCCTCGTTGCCTTTCTGCTTTGGGAGACAATACAGCACTGCCTTTGGGATTGCAAACAGGTGAGAATCATATGGAAGGGTATTGCAAGACTTTTCAGCACTTTTGTTCACCTACCCTTCTTCATGACCTGGGGATCAATGGCTTGCCTCACTCTTTCAAGGCCCCAGGTCTTCTTTGAGAGACTTGAGTCCTCTTGGGCTCTTCACATCCGACGACATCTTGTGGAGTCATGCTCTCTAGAGGATGTTCCAACCACTCTCTTCAGAGCTGCTCATTCCTCGGTTGACTCTCCATGGGAGATCTTAGCTAGCATTGCAGCATGGCACATTTGGAGAGCCAGATGCACTGAGGCTCTGGAGGGTTCTCAGGTTCACCCTTCTCAGATCTTGGCCAGTAACTCTGATGGCCATTTGAGCGACCATGCAGGGATCATCTCGAGCAGCCTCCTCCAGGAGAGTTACTTTTCTCAGAGATTGGAGAGACTCTCCCTTCTTTGCTGAGACTTCTATAGGGTTGACTTGGCATTTTCAGCCTCAGCCTTGGTTTCTTTCTACCTCATTCCTCTAAGGTGTTTTCATTACATGCTTAGCATGTTGTATTTCCGCACAGAGCTTGCTCTAGCGAGTTTCTTTCTTACTTAATAGAGGTCTCCTTTTTGCCCCAAAAAAAAAAAGGGACCCCATGCATCTCTCTTTTAATGACAGACCCTATCATGAAACGGGTCCCCAGGTCAAACGAGTACTGTGTAGTATAATAACAGTTCCCACAGTACTTTTACAGAGAGTCTGCAATGCATATTTTCAGGTCCCGAAAGTACTGCAAAGAGAGACATAAAACTGTTGATGACAGCACACCTGAGAGGAGCCTTGTGAGAAGACAGGTTTTCAGTGCATGACGCCAGTCTTTTTCATCAGAGGTTTTGAAATGGAGAATGACTAAGCGTTTGCAGCATATTAACATTGGAGAGAAGTTGCCAAGGTCCACAACCTGTTCAGATTGTGCTTTTTCTAGTATTATTATGAATGATGTGCTCAGTTATGGCACCTCAATATTGAGTGCTTTTAAATGAGAAATTGGAAAAACCAATGATACAAAGAGGCAAAGTTCCATTTTCAGTAAGCAGCTCTCTGTGGTAGGAGATGGTGCTGACTTTCTGGGAGGAGTATGTGGAATGTGTCGGTTCATATGGTGGGCATAGAGTAATGATGGCGATGGAGGAAGCTTGATGATTTTCAGGATTCGTATGGAGATCTGATATGAGACGCACATATTTTTGTGCATGACTTTGTGGCAGCTCTGGGGATAATCTCCTTAGTCACCTCTTAGTGGACAACAAAGGTAATGCTCATCTGAAAGCACCGACAATGGACATAGCTTGAGCACCTACATGAGAATCAGTGCATTAGCTATGGCGAAGTTGAGGTTCATCAGTGTATATGAGCTTTATACATCCTTGGGAATAAGATTTTAGTTCTCAGCTGTCCTTTATACGGAAGGTAGGAATTCTGTTAGTCTGCAATTAGTAATTATTACTCTGTTTTGAGAATTTGGGGACAATTCCTCATTGTTAATGCTACAATTTATTGTGATTCATTACTGTCTGTAATTTACTGCTCAACTGGGTCGTAATCTCTCATGAGTATTATGAGAAGTTGTGAAATCTCTTATGAGAATGATGCGCTACAGTACCATAAAGTGAATGATTGTCTGGATTATCCCTGGATTGCCAGATGACTGAAATGGAAAGAGTAGTTAGTTGTGAACTTGGGGGAAAGGTAATGTGTTTTTGTCATTGATTAGTTGAGGCAAAAGAGGAAATGGAAGGGCTCTAATGTTTGAAACAATAACACATTGGTGAAATACGGGAATTGAGATTATTCCATTTATAAGGAGGGCCTGTTACAATTTGGTATCAGAGTGGGTTAAGCGAGCTCGGGTAAGGAAAGTAAAGAACATCTTTGAGTGGATTTCAGGAGATATTGTGTTTCAATGTTTAGAGAGATGGGACAAGAGTATAGCACACCCGGTAGTAGGGGGAAAAGTAAGTATTTGTGGATTTGAGAGGGGGTCGGTAATTCTATCCATAGACTGTTAGAAGAAAATATTATGTTCAGAGCGGCCTTAGAGACTCCACGAAATGATAAGAGAGGGAATTTCCGAGTGAGAACACCTCAGGAGACAAACACCATGATTTGGAGAGGATGCTTAAGGGCTTTAAAGTCCTTGACTTTGAGGGAAAGCCCAAAAGGGGTGAGGACATTATTGAACACTTGAACGATTATTTTGAGATGGCCCAGCCCAATGGCGATTTAAAGCCCAAGTTAGTGAGCATGCATTTAGTGGGTCCTGCAAAGATTTGGTGGAAAACTCTTTGCATGTCCAAGTCCATCAAGGAGAATGAAGTGTCTTGGGACCAAACGAGGGAATACTTACAAGGACCATATATTCCACCGTACTACCACATTGAAAAGATGAATGCTTTCTTTAACCTCTGGCAAAAAACGTGTTCTTGAGTGTGGACGAGTACCATACTCAATTTATGAAATCCTAGAAAAATCCACAAACTTGACTAAAGAACAAAGGGCTGCCAAATTCATTGAAAATTTCCCCTCATCTACTCTAGCTATGGTATTATGAGAAGACCTCCATGGGCTACGAGCCAGGACAAGTTTGAGATCGTCTTCGGGCAAAGGCTTATCCATAGGTGAGACCAAAACTTGGTAAGCCCTTGTTGCCTCAAGCCATTTCTGCTCATGTGAAGGGCTCCAAGCGGAAGCATCAATTGTAACAATTTGCCAATATAGGTGGTATAGGAGAAGAAGGGCACCTCAATTAAGATCCAAAAGAAGATATGACAAACATGGGCTCGATGCTAAAGCATTGATTTCTTTTGAACGGATGCAAAGTGCTAAAAGTATAGAAACCAGCTTTATGTTTTGACTTTGTGTGGCTAAACAATAAAGATCATGACATTTATTCAAAAAAGAAAATATACACAAAGGTCGTAAGTGTTGAAGATGTTTGCTCTTGGATAGATTTTCTTTTAGATAATCTGTACATCACAATAGGTGATTCTTTGTTTCAACAAATTATAGGAATCCCTATGGACACTAATTGTGCTTTCTTTTTAGCAAACTTTAATCTTTTCGTGCATGAGTTTGAGTTTATGCAACGTCTTATTTCTATCAATACTTGCCCTATCATTTTACGTAGGCTTAGCTAAGTTAGGCATTTTATAGATGATTTAAAAGTATGAACTTTTAACCTATATCAACTATTGTGTCCCGCTAACAATATATCCAACATACTTTTAGCCTAAACGTATTCATTTATGCTCCCTTTATGCATGTACTTCATTGGCAACCCTACAAGATACACCCTCAAGTTCATTCATACAAACAAACCAAAGATTGCAATCATTCCACTATCTCCAAGAACAGGGAAGGGCACGGGGGATTCAATCACTATGACTTTCTCTAGATGACATGTTGCAAAATTTGGTATCCCCTCACTACCATCTAGGGACTTTACTCTAAAGTGATTACCCTTCCAACGCATTTAAAGTGACCATGTGCTTTGTCTACAAACTTCTATTCACAACTTCTATTTACATTGTAACCTGCGAATTTCAATTATAACAATTTCCTATAGGCTTCTATATCACAGAAATTTTTACTTGAAGAAATTCTGATAGAGCTTCAATTACAATATCGGGCTCTTGCTCCAACTTTGTATGATTACAGCCTTGGTAGTATTTGATAACAAAAAATAACATTTACATGGGTCTAAATTAATGAGTGCATGAGCATCGAGGTGTGTGCATGCATGTTAAGGCACACGCATAAGCGTGCACACATGCATTTATGTAAATATATTTTGGCACGGATGTTTGACTTATAAAGTAAATATCATGCATGCATGTTAAGGCACACGCATAAGTATGCACACATGCATTTATGTAAATATATTTTGGCACGGATGTTTGATTTATAAAGAAAATACCAAATGGATACTTGATATATTAACAAGAAACTGCTTCGTCCATGTCAATTGGAATCAATATGTTATATTTATACTCACTCGATCTGCAAATAAGCTTTCCTTTTTATTTGTTTTGAATAACGCAAGCTGAAACTCCTCCTGCTCAAAACATCAAAAGCACATGTTACAAATTGCTGCCCTGTTCAATCTCCCCAGTTAGTTGTCCAAAAGAAAAACACAAAGCCCTTATTGTTTATAAAATGACAACACTAAAAAATGTCGCAAAGAAATGTCCTTTGAGACATTAGCAAACACAAAAGATAATCACATCAATACAAATGAGTGCATACTGCAAACATTTTACATGATCTGCAGTTAACTTAGATTCGATCTCTTTGCAGTCCAATATATCCAATTAGGTCACCAGTGGACATCATAGCCCTCAATTAAGTCTCCACTGGACATTCCCTCTCCCTCCCTCACAGCCTCTCCACAAAGAGGGGTCATTGAGGAGAGCACAGATTGCTGCTTTGTGGAATTCTGCAAAGCTTTTGACGCAGTGCCAAGAGCTCACCTCATTAGACGTTTGCAGGAGCTAAGGTATGGTGATCAGGAGATCATCTGCAAATTTCTATGTGATCTGCAGTTAACTTAGATTTGACCTTTTGCAGTCCGGCCATCCCCCTCTCCTCTCCCTCCCCCTCCAATTATTTTTATGAGATCTGATGATATTTAAGTGATCTGCAGTTAACTTAGATTCAATCTTTTTCCAATATATCCAATTAAGTCTCTAGTGGACATTCATGTCCCTCCAATCAAGTCTCCAGTTGACATGCAAAGCCCGCCATTTAAGTCTCCAATGGACATTCATAGCCCTCCCCCTCTCCCTTCCTCCCAGCCTCGCTGCAAAGAGGGGTCATTGAGGAGAGCATAGATTGCTGCTTTGTGGATTTCTGAGCTTTTCAGACAGTGCCTACAGCTCGCCTCATCGGGTTTGCAAGAGCTAAGGTATACCTTTGTACGACTAGAATACATCCAATTGTACAAATTCAGAAGTTAATGTTCTACAGTCCAAAATTCTACAAAGAAAATAAAATAGAAAATGAAAGAGAAGAAAAAGGAGGTTAAAAAAATTTTTAAAAACAAAAGGTAGACATACTTAGCAAGCAAAGCAACGCTTATGTCGCCATCAGTGCCCAAGCATAAGGAGCTATACTGGGTTTCAAAAGAACAGTGGAGCCTCTCGGGCAAACCCAATGCTTACTAAAATGCTCCATTTAAACAAAAGAGAAAGATAACAAGAAATAAAGAAGAAAGGAAGAAGGTGACTAAGCAAAAATGAACAAACAAATCAAGAAACAAAATTGACCAAACACATCTCTCTAAGGTGATTGCATTAGAAGATGAAGTGTTGGAGACAGACATACTCATAGTGTTGGAAACAATGGAGCACGAGGGAAATGAATCCCCAGAAATCAAGGGGTTCTTAAAGACATCAATGTGGAATGCAAAAACACACATGGGAGGGGAGAGGTTTTGGAGGGACTGCATGTTACATTAGCATGGCATGGCAGAAATCAGCGAGAGTGATAAAGAAGGATCCACATAAACAATATATGTGGTTAGAGATAGTAGCAAAAGAGGAAAATATAAGGTTGGCAGTGTGCTATTTTGCACCCCTGCAATCACCCATATACAAACAAAACAGCCATCTATCCCAAGAGGACCCTCTTATGCACTTGGGAGAAGACATAGCTCAGTTCTCTAAAGAGCATGTAATTATCCTCGCCGGAGACTTCAACGCAAGGACAGGATCATTACAAGGGGTCATTACAGTGGAAGGGAAAGATCCCATTTGGATGGAGGAAATGGAAGAGGACAATGCAGAAAGAAAAGGCTGAAAAAGGACATCCAGAGATGATGGGGAAATCACCCAAATGGGAAGGCAACTCCTCGCCCTATGCGGATGCTTTGAAATGCAAATTTGCAATGGCACCCCGTACTTCAAAAGAAACGGAGGGATACACGTGCAAAACTCCTCAAGGGTCGAGCATAGTTGATTATGTGATCATGAACCCGCATGAAAGACACATACTTGAGCACTTCAAGATTGAAGAGGAGTCGATTGATTCCGATCACACAGCAATATCTATGGGCATCGTAGGGACAACGCATATAGTTTTTAAAAACAGGAAATTCCTGCGCAACCCAGGCTGAGATTAGATTATAAAAAGGCACACATATATGAACAGAAACTAGAAGAAGAAATAGCACGTTGTCAGACACCTTCCACATGCCAAGAAATGAGTGAATGCATGACAGACTTACTGCAGAAAACAGCTCATGAATGCTTTACAAAAAGCAAGGGGAGGAGCAAAGGCATGCCCTGCAACCACTGCTATGATCAGGAATGCAGAGTAGCAAAAAAAGCATGGACAATAGCAGACACAACCGAGAAGGAGGACAAAGCTAGAGCCTACAGAAAGTTGGTAAGAAACAAAAAAAGAGAGTTTCTCAAGAGCAAACAAATTGAGAGCTTTGATGAGCTTAAGCAAAATCCCAGAAAGTTTTTCCAAAAGCTACATGGCAGCATACCCCAAGAGAGGAAAGCATCGTGGGAAGACATGATAGATTTCGTCAAAGGCCTCTATGAGAGAGAGGGAGAAGTGAAGGTCAATAATAACTTTTCCATCAAAGCTGTAAATGATGTCACAACAGAGGAAGATGTGGGAAAGGGTCTGAAAAAGCTCGCAAACGGAAAGGCTCCAAACACACAAGGGCTAGTGGCTGAAATGCTGAAATGGGGGGGTGAGAAGACAAAGAAAATGCTCACTACACTCATGAATCGAGCCTTAGAAGAAGGCTTTCCCAAGGAATGGCAGCTTAGAAGGATCGTACCAATCCATAAGAGCGGGGACAGCAAGGTGGCCAAAAACTACCGCACCATCATGGTGAGTAGCCTAATGGCCAAGTTATATGGCACAATAATTGAGCAAAAACTCAGCAAATGGGCGGAAGAGCAAGGAGCCAAGGCACCATCCCAGGCAGGGTTTCGTCCTAAACATTCGACAATAGACCACTTGGTTGCAATACGGGCTGCAACGGAGGGGGTCAAGAATAAGAAAGAAGTAGTCTACTGTTGCTTTGTAGACTTTAAGAAAGCATTTGACACAGTTCCACGCAAAAAGCTATGGGAAAGACTGGAAAAGCTCGAAGTCCCTCAGTAGATCAAAGAAGCCACATACAGGTTATATGAGAGAGTATTAGCCGAATTAGTGCAACCACTAGTAGATGGTTCATACTCTGAAGGAAAAGTCATCATAAGCAGTAACATAGGAGTCAAGCAAGGCTGCCCCCTCTCACCAACTCTCTTTGGTCTGTTCATCGATGAATTGGAAGAGTGGATGAGAACACACAACGGCGAAGGTGTCCAGATTGTAGGCTATGCCCTCTTATTGCTTATTTACGCAGATGATGTAGCCTTCTTCGCAAAAGCAAGAAAGAGATGCAAACACATTTGGATACACTGGGAAAATTCTGCACACACTCAGGAATGCAAGTCAACATATCCAAGACAAAAGTGATGGTGATTGGGACTCGGAATAAACAAGTTGATCTCACTTTTGAGGGGGAACCTCTGGATGGTGTCACTACATACAAATATTTGGGGCTAGAACTTGCAGACACTTACAAGTGGAATGCATGTGTGGAAAGAAGAATCCCGGGAGGTTTGAAAGCTTTATATAGCTTCCAAAACAAGTACAGAAAGGCACACTTATGGAACTGGGAAATGAGAAAGTTTTTGTATACCATGCTCATACAAACAGTGATCCCTTACCGGTGCCCAGCCTGGGCACCTGGGCTCTCTAGGGCCTACTGGAACCAAATAGAGACTTTGCATAAACGATTTCTCAAAGGGGAGTTAGGGGTGAAGGCACAAACACCGTACCCCATTTTGTTGGCTGAGACAGGTATGATACCTCTCGAAGGAGAGGCATTGTGCCAATTCCAATTCATGGCATACCTCAGCAAAGTTGGAAAGATGGACGCCAATAGGATACCACACAAAGCAATGGAAGCTACACGAAGCGCTGGATGGCACAAAGAGGGGCTGAAATGGATGGAATTATGGCGTATAACCGCTGCTGATATCCCCAAAGATGCATGGGAAATCAGGGAGCTAGTGACGCAGAGAATGCTACAGAAGCTATGGCAAGAACCGGGGGCAAAAATGCAGTTTTATAAGCAGGAAATCAATCCGATGGACAGCTATGGAATGCAGAAATACCTCGGGGAAGACATACCAATATTCAAAAGACCTCTTATCTGCAAAATCAGAACCAGCTCACATGATCTCAAGGTGGAGAGGGGAAGATGGGCAAGACCCAAGGTACCAAGAGAGGAAAGAGTATGTAAAATCTGCCCCGCAGGAGAAGTAGAAAATGAGCAACATGTACTCCTAACATGTCGAGCATATGCGCAAATCAGAGAATGTTATAGGGGCAACCTGAAATCCCTACTAGAGTGGCCAGCCAAAGAGCTAGGCAACTACATAAAGGAAATTTTAAAATATCGCAACAAAGTACTTGGTCTAGCCCACAGGCTAGCACAACAAGTACTCACAGCATAGCACATTTATGCTTTTATTTATGATATTTTCTTCAATGGATGTAAACAATCACTACTTGTTGATAGTGATCACTGTCCCATAGATCCTTAAGGGTCTCACGAGGACGTTAATACAATCATATCATATCATTGGCCAGCCAAAGAGCTAGGCAACTACATAAAGGAAATTTTAGAATATCGCAACAAAGTACTTGGTTTAGCACACAGGCTAGCACAACAAGTACTCACAGCATAGCACATTTATGCTTTTATTTATGATATTTTCTTCAATGGATGTAAAAAATCACTACTTGTTGATAGTGATCACTGTCCCATAGATCCTGAAGGGTCTCACGAGGACGTTGATACAATCATATCATATCATCTCTCTCTCTCTCTCTCTCCCTCCCTCCCTCCCTCCCTCCCTCCCTCTCTCTCTCTCTCTCTCTCTCTCTCTCTCTCTCTCTCCCTCTCTCTCTCTCATGTATGAATGAAAGAAATAATTTACAGAATGAATGAATTATTTAAAACATAAAAAACTAAAGGAACCACTTACACTTATGTGCTTCCTACAGAGATGCAAAATTATATTCCCAACTTAGAAAGAACATGCATAGTCAATTAAACTCTCTTTTGAAACTAAAATAAAAACGGGCTGTTCAGCTCGCCCCTTTCTGTTTTCAGCTTATGTTCAATCATTCTAAACATGCCAAAGGCCGATACGCCGTAGATAAAAGACTTCATATCTAAGACTGTCAGTCCTTTTTTCATTATTTTTTTGGGTTACACCTCTTGAGAATTAGCAAACTGATCAAATTACTACATTGAGTGATTGTACAAAGGCAGTGGAATTGGTAAGAAATGACTCCATATTTGCCAAATCAGAAATGTTTGAGTCAATGTGAGGCATTTTTATAATGTGTAAACCACTATATTCAGGTTGTTAACGTTTATCATATATATCAACCTCTAATCCTACGACAGATTGAGAGAATCTAAGATCTAGAATCCCCTCTTGAAGTGCAGTTAAGTTCACAAGAATCACGAGGATAGATTCCTTCTCCAAAGCACAAGTGTCTTTGCACAAAAGTCTTGAAAAGTCATGGGATCATTTGGGCAGTTATGGCACTCATGAGAGAGTCTCAGGCAGGGTTCGGACAGGTGCAAGGTGCATAGAGAACTAGTTTGCAAGAGCTAAGGTAAGAGGTGGGCAGAGAAGATCATGAGCACTGGTCAACCAAGGTTGTCCATTATCTCAAAAGTTGTTTGGCCTATACATAGACAAGCTCAACACTTTCATTGGGACAATGAAGGGGGCAGGTTGCTCTCTCACCGGCTCTTTGATTCAAATCCTCCTATATGCAAACAATGTGGTCTTACTCTCATCCTCCGCAAAGGGCCTCCAATGATAGTTAGATGCAAATCATACCTTCTGAAAGACATAACCTAAAGGTCAACCTTGGTGAAACGAAGGACATGATCTTCAACATGTCCTGAGCAGCCATGCACAGAGTGCATTTCACACTAGACGGGTTTACCGGTAGAGGTGGTCGCATCCTATCTCCGGCTCGATTTTCACGATGCCACCTTCAATGAAGGCCCACCTACGTAAGGGATATGATGTACTTGCTAGTCTCTAGTGGCAGTGCTTTCACTCTTATTTCTACAATCACAAAACCAAGTCTCTTCTCTGACTCATTGGTCCGCCCTACAGATATGTATGGCAATCCTTACTCGGAAACCGACCCATCAAAGGCAGATTAGACTCAAGTGGAAAGGCTTCAAGTTCTCTTGCTCTCATGGATGATCCACGATATGCGGTCAATCCCACAACAAATAGTCATGGCTGAGTTCAAAGCCTCCCCATTACAGCTTGACGCAGCATTCCAAGTTGTCACATACCTCTACAGAGTCAAAATTATGGCTGACCCTATCTTCATTCATGACTTTGGCAACTAAGGGCAATCGGGGTGCTAGTACACACGTACATACACACGGTTTGATGGATAGATTAGCCCCCTTTCAAATATAGCATTGAGGCCCCATGTGTTCCCCTATTAGCAAGGACCTCTTACAACTACACACATTTGGACTTGGTTGGCAGCCAACAAGCTTTTTGTGAAGCTCAGCTTCTGCATGGACCATTACTTGTGGATTTCAAAGGACGGCTTCATTGCCCCGCAAGGATATACACAGATCCATCTCCCCTATTCCTTGAGGATATCAATCGGATAGTTTCGTGTCTTCTAGCACCGCCTACGCATTAAGAGTGGACAAAATGAAAGCATACCCAGAGCCCGGGCCCAATATGGACTTTATGTCATCAAAAGAAGATCAAGTAGGAGAAGCACTTCGCTTTCAGATGCCCTGTGTTCCATGAGATCTAAGGTCATTACCATTGTCTCTTTAGGGATGGTTTTGGACCCTCTTCAATTTCTTGTCTTACCAAGATCAAAGATGCATGGCAACTTCAACCATGAGGCCGTCCGAGAATCTGCTCAGGCCACATAGGCAAGCAGGATGTACAGCCAGACTTTTCGATCCAGAAAGCATGGACCAGCAAGCCCTAGGGAGACAGTGGAGCCGAGATCCAAAGCGAGAGACACGACAAATCACCATGCACAAGTCAGGCTTGGGGGCCTTCCCTCCATGTTCACTAGATCATGGCATGACCGATTAGGGTAACAGTGATACTTAACCGACGCAGGCCACAGATAGGAGACCACAATGGCGCACACATACCGACCGTCAACAACACTCTATAACACGTTGTCAGTCACCGCATCCTACTAGGCTCCCCCTTGGGCTTGACCCTATGCCAACCTCCAAAGATTCATCGCAGTAAGGCCACACCGCAGCTTTCATTCCCCATTGGGCTCAAACATTTCTATGAATAGCGTTTGTATGATTATGTTGTATTCATCTTGGGTGTGGATGCCCGCTTAGAGGGTCCACCCGTTCAACCATTTGTATAAGGTTCTTTTAGGCCCTATACACCCTTTAGTGTTCTTTTAGGCCTTATACACCCTTCAGTGTTGCCTTATACACCCTTCAGTGTTTCGAAGACTCTCTCTCTCTCTCTCTCTCTCTCTCTCTCTGTGTATATATATATAGTACGTCTCTCTCTCTCTCTCTCTCTCTCTCTCTCTCTCTCTCTCTCTACGGAGTACGTGTATATATAGCTACACACACACACACACACATATCGACCTCCCTCCCTCCTCCCCCCCCCAACCGCGACCATTGGCTTCCCACCGCTGCCCTTTACTTTTTTTTGGGGGGGCTCTGCTTCTTGCAGCTATAGCGTGATGTATCTGTTTTCTTATTCCATACACCATCCTTGGGGTACAGGTGCCTGTTTTGAGTGGCCCCAAACCTTAACTTTCATTTTTTCAGTCACATGGACCCTAATTAACTTTCGTTTTTACTTTCTTTCTTTCTCCATAATATTTTCAGAGGTAGACCAAGAGTGGAGAGGCTCCGGATGATCCATAGCAAGCCGTTAGTTGCACACCAGATCATTTTGGCCAGGTTTGGTATCCCCACTCCAGCTTGACGTAGCATTCCAAGTGACCACATACCTTCCACCAAGTCAAGGATTTCGGTTCCTCGACCAAACCGATGCACATTACCATGGCTTGCCCTATTGCATCCATGACATTAGCAATCGAGGGTGATCATAGGGCTTGCAAAGGGTTCGAGAACCTGAGACTCCGCATGGACAAATTGCTCCCCTTTCAGTATAGGGCCACCTCTATTCTACTCACTTATCATGAGGCTAACCAGGTTACTTAGGAGGATATCATATAGCTACACACATAGAGGACTTGGGCAAGCTTCATGGAAAGCTGAACTTCAGCAGAGATCACTACTTAAGAATATCAGAGAAGGGCTTCATCGACCCGCCTCCCCCACTCTTTGAGGATTTCGATCAAGTAGTTTCGTGTTTTCTCGCACCGATTATGCATTGAGACTAGACGAACTCAACGCATACTTGGAGAGGGCAGTATATGCACCCTATATGATCTACACGGGATTAAGATGCCATGTGTACTTGAGATCCAAGGTCATCACCAATGTCTTCTCGCAGATGAATTCAAACCCTGCTTCAGCCTCTGCATTCACTCTGATTAAAGACGTTTGGCGATCTTAATTCATGAGGCCGTACGACATAGGGAAGTGCTTGTGTTTGTGTTTGTGTTTGTAGTTGTCTTCAGTGCAGATGGCCACTTAGAGGCTCCACCCATAGCTCATTGTATCTGTGCTTTTTGAGTCTCTTTTCCTTTCTTTCTTCCATCTAAGGTGTCAAAAAATGCACAAGTATCAAGATCTGAAGACCTCTCTTATTGGAGAATGTCAACAATTGCAAAGCCTATGTGGGCCCTAGAGTACATGTGAATGCATGAGACAACCATGGTGGTGAGATGCTGCACATGGGCAGGAGGTGCTAAGCACTGAAAGAGAAACCTGACTGACTTGCAAACTGCACAAAGGTGCTTGTTGACTTCATAAAAGTGACATCTTTTGTTTGCAGAACCTGTGCTCTTGCGCTTTTTGCACGTAACATGTGCCCAATACAAATATATCTCCTCGTGCAAATCAATATTGACAAAGGCTGTTCAACATCAATTTGCCATAACTTCCATGAGAAATGAGCAACCAATAGCACAGTTCTAACAATGAGTTGAATTAGCCACTGGAAAAACTTCAGTGAATCCTACCCCCCTTTGTGAGAGTAACCCTTAGCAACTAGCCGTACCCTATGTTTGTCCATTGTGTGTTGGAGATAAGTGCACACTAAGTGTACTATTTCCCTAGTCTACATTTGTCTAAGTCTAGTCTAGTCTTTGTGTCTTGAGTGTGTGCCATGTGGCACCTCTACAATTATCCCATAAGCACTCTTGCTTTATGTCTTGTACTTTGGCCCATATAATCATGGGTCACATCATTGTAATCAATCTATCTAGCTTGTGTCTTGTCTACACTCATCTACAAGGTAACTCTTTGTCTGTCTTTCAATCTTGTTCTTATTTTACTTCTAGTTTTCTAGTTTCTAGTTCTTCGTTTTATATTCCTACATGGTATCAGAGCCATAGCCGCCTCTTCTCTCCCCTCAGTCTGCTGTAGCCATAGCCGCCTCTTCTCAGATTTCTGCCCCGCTCAGCTGGTCGCCATCTTCATCTTCTGCCCGTCTTCTCCACGCAGCTGCTGTTCCTGTTCAGGTTGCTGCTGCAGATCTGCCCACCTCTTTCTGCCCCGCCATCTCTCTGCCAGATCTGCGCCACCACATCACGCCACAGCTTCTCTCTGCCAGATCTGCACGCCAGATCTGCACGCCATTGCGCTGCCAGATCTGCTGCGCAGTTCCGCTCTCTACCAAATCTGGCGCCAGATCTGCTCTTGTCCCTGCTGTAGCTCCCGCTCCTGCTGTCGCTCCTGCACCTGCATCAACGAACGAAGACTGTCCATACAGTCCGTATGACTGTACGGAATCCGTACCTGCACGTTTGTACCTGCACAGGCCGCACCTCTCCAGCTGCTGTTCGTGATTTGCGCCATCTTCACGGAGATCTGCGCCATCTGTTCGACCTCCTGGACTGCGCCCCTTTTTACGCCTCTGCCTCTGCCTGGGATTAAGGTACTGTGCTTTGCCTATTTCAGTTTGCTGAACAGTCCCTTTTTGCTGGTTCCTCCTGCTTCGATGGGCTGTCACATGCTATGGCCTTGACAAAGTGGTGAGAGAACCGGCTTCTTGGATCTCTCCTTTCATTTATTTCTGCAATATTGTAAGGGAATAGACACTGCCCTTGCATCTTAGCAAGAGGTAAGACCTTCCCACATGGCATCTTCCTCTCATTCTCTCATGTCTATCGACAAATTCAATGGGTCCAACTTTCATACTTGGCAAATCAAAATCAAGTGCCATCTTATGAAAGAAGGTCTTTGGGACGTTGTTCACCGTGCTGCTCCCGAAGATTCCGACATTGAGCAAGTTGTCACTAATGTTCCCACTGCCAAGAACGACAAAGCCTATGCTATCATCTTGCTCGGTCTTGGAGATGATTACATTCATCACATCTCCGACATACAGTCTGCTTCTCAAGCATGGATCACTTTGGATACCCTTTTTGGACCCCGATCTAAAAACTCTAAGATTGCACTTATGATTTCAATCTTTGATCTACATATGCAGGAGGGAGCTACTATAGCCTCTCATGTCAATTATCTTCGCAGTCTTATGGTTCAGCTGAGGGGTGTCTCAGGATCTTTGTCTGTCATGTCTTCTATCTTGTCTCTCAGTCTATCAGTCTTTATGTCTGTCTTCTAGTCTTGTCTTTCTGTCTTACTCCTAGTGTCCACTTAAGGAGGGTGTTGGAGATAAGTGCACACTAAGTGTACTATTTCCCTGGTCTACATTTGTCTAAGTCTAGTCTAGTCTTTGTGTCTTGAGTGTGTGCCATGTGGCACCTCTACAATTATCCCATAAGCACTCTTGCTTTATGTCTTGTACTTTGGCCCATATAATCATGGGTCACATCATTGTAATCAATCTATCTAGCTTGTGTCTTGTCTACACTCATCTACAAGGTAACTCTTTGTATGTCTTTCAATCTTGTTCTTATTTTACTTCTAGTTTTCTAGTTTCTAGTTCTTCCTTTTATATTCCTACATTGTGTTATCTGCTTTCACCTATTTCTTGTATACCATTTGCATTCCACGAAATACTTCCCATGATGAACGTCTACGAGTTGTTTTAGTGATGGCTTCCATCTGCAGTTTTATAGCATTCTTACAATGTCTATGCTTGTTAGCCAGAGTAAAATTTTAAGGTTTAGCCTCCTTTTGGTGCTGTATAACAGCTAATTGCCATTTTGTGTTGCTCTTTGGAAACTCCTAGATCTTTGCATCCTAATGGTTAATCTCTTTCTCAACTTCTTTGCTACTGTTCAAGACGTTCTCTCTGGGTTTGTCGCTCACCACCGTTTTTTTGAAATCATAGTGATCATTATTTTTTGACCGAGAAATTGAAGACTAATCATCCTCTTCATGAATTTGATCCACTCCAAAATCTGGCTGCTATTTTTGATACAGCATAGTGGCATTCCTTTTGCAGGATTGCCAAAATCATTGTCAAATACTAGGCCTTCAAGGTGGCATTATCAGCTTCTGTTTCTAGATCCCAATAAAAGTCTGCACCGTAACCTTCTATTATGGCCTCTTCAAGGTCATTGTCCCACTTGACGCTTACCATAAAGACTGGCCAACTCCTCTGATTCGTCATCCCAAATTGGTGCTTCTCGTTGGATCATTTGAACATCCACATCCGGCAACATTGGATGTGTTGTTTCAAAGTTATTTGTTGAAGCCAATGCCTGTATCTAATTATTGATGTCAATTTGTGTATCCCCTTCTATGGATTTTAGTACATTTGTAATCCTGCCACAAAAACGAATTTGTTTTGGAGCTTCTGGTAGCCCTAGCAAATCTCAAGCAGCACACGGATTGCTATGGTAGTCAAGAATCAGCAAGGCGATTTGTTAGAAAAGCCCTGGGGCACTTTCCAACCTATGACCTGCCCCTCTCCACCTTTCTCTAGCCCAAAAAACTGCCTAAAAGCAAATTTCAACTTTTCGCTTGCTTCCCAAGCTAGCTTGCCAAACGTGGCCCATGGAGCTATTTTTAGCAGTGGGATTTTAACCCCTCTCTTGCCCTTCAGCTCTTTGCCTCGGCCTATGGAATTAATTGCATTGAAGTGGCCTTTTATCAATTTTAATCAAGTTGAGGCTAGGGCCATCACCGTAAATTCCTAAAGCTTAGAAATTTATGTCCCTCTGACATACACCTCTCTTGAAAAATTGCAAACATCCCCATTTGCACTAAACCTTTTGCTTTGTTCTATCAAAACCTGTAGCAAAAGTCTCAAAGCAAGTAGAAGCTCAAAGCCTCACACAACCAAGCATCCTTCCACAAACAGCAGATATACATGCTCAGACAAACAAGATGCTCCGTATGGCCATCCCGTAGGACCCACATAGATGATTTATCCTCTCATGGACATCCTTTGTACCCACAAATTTTGGTACATCATGAGTATACAAGATCAATCCATGCAGGCAAACATACAACCCATGCGTTATTTCTAAGCATGTTCCTCTCAAATGATGACTTACTCACATCCTCTTATGGCATGTCCCGAAGGTCCATAATCTGAGGTACATAAAGAACAAAACCAAAAAAGTTCACAAACCAAAACATAGAGATTCATTGAAAGTGAACCAACAACTTTGGCATCAAGTGTAATTAGAATTATGTGCCAGTGAACGCAGTATACCACTTCTTGTTTTTATTCTAGCAGGTAGACCTTCCTGCTTCTCAACGAAAGCAGTCACCGCAGCATGCTATCCTTTCTCAAAAATATTGGTAATACTGGCATCATAAACAATGCTTCAAGTTGCACTGCACAATTGGTATTGCATATGTATATGATTTCCAGATCCTGAATAGCAAACCATATCCAAACACCATCTCAACAGATTTGGAAGACTCTGTCATTTTCTTACATGTACCTGGATGTTCAAGATTACAAGATAAACAAGATATACATGCAATATATGATTTTGTAGAGCTGCAGGTAACCAACTCATATACCATGTACAGATAGTCTGACAGTGACAAGTACACTCATCTGGCAGTCCCGCGGCAGATATACTGTCAGCTTTGAGAAAGTTGGTGATGTCCCGGGAATGAAAACAGCAATCGGCCTTCAAGAACACCAAAGGGCGATTTTTTTTTTGGGCAAAAAGAGACTTAATATTATTAAGTATCCAAAGGGCGATTAACATTTATTAGCCAGTAAACACCATTATTACAGCCACTTAGAGAACAATTTCAGCAACTCAAGAGAATACAGAAACCTATTAGAATTTGTGGTTAATGCCCCAAATGTTTTGCCCCCCCATTTATGAGGATAAGGGCAAGGGCTTAGACGGTTAGAGGGGAGAGTGATTGAGAGGGGGTCACCAACCGGTCAAGTGGCCAAGGTCAATGATCGGTGGTCAAGGTCAATGGTCGGTGGCCAAGGTCAATGGTCAGTGGTCAATACACCACCCCTTTGTGGTCTCTCCCCTCTATTATATAAAGCCCCCTTCCCCCTCACTATCATATAGCACTCAAGCCTTCAGCCTCTCAGCACTGAAGCTGGTCCAGCAGCGCGCACTTAGTAGGGAGAAGGCAACTTGTCTAGCCCACCGTTGGTGGAAGAAGATTTGCTACCCTTTGTAGCTGCTCCTCTTGCATCCTTTTAGCCTTCATTCTAGAAGGAAGAACTTGTTCAGTTTTGCCATCTCCTTTGTTACTTTGTTGCTGCACTTTTGTTGAATTGTTTCCCAGCAATTATTCATCTCTTTTGCTTCTAGTGTACTATGATTTCTAACATGGTATCAGCCCATGTTCTAGGGCACACCTAGGAGCCTAAAGGAAGGGACTTCACGAAATAAGCTTTGCCGAAGACAGTCCTGGTTCAAGTATTACTTGCTGCCCTTGCTGTCCGAACAGTAAGGAAGAAGATTTATGTTTCCAAACATGTCAACAAAAGCCTCATCCACGACAGTCCCCTCTCCCTCTTCTTCTTATCTTCCTTCTTCCTTCATCCCCAACTTCGGAGAAAGCAGGAAGCTCGATGGTACCAACTACCCGATATGGAAGGTGAAGATCCGGAGTCACCTCGTGGCCCGGAAACTATGGAGGCTCGTCACAGGAGGTGATACAAGGCCGGTAGACACCTTGGGCAGCAAAGGAAACATAGTTACCCTGGCGGATCCGGATGATCTCAAGTACTGGGAAGACCGAGATGCTCAAGCTCTTGCCATGCTTATTGGGATGACAGCAGACACGATCATCCCACATATCCAAACGGCAAAGACTTCTGTAGAGGCATGGGCCATTTTGAAAGACCTCTACGAGACGGACAACACAGCCCGCATCCTCACTCTCCAGCATCAACTTCACGACATGGATATGAGTGAGGGAGACAAAGTACACAACCACCTGATGAAGGTGAAGGTTGTGAGAGACCAACTTGCGGCAGTTGGTCAAAAGGTGGATTCAAGCCAGTTGGCATTGATGGTGCTATGTAAGCTACCCAGGAGCTTCAAAGGTTTCGTGACGACAGTCACAACAGATCAAAGAACAAAGCCCATGACTTTTGAAGAGCTTTGCCCTCTTAGGATCTGGATGGATAGACGAGATCATGAGCACTATCGGGGTCAAACAAGGATGCCCATCATCACCTACCTTGTTTGGCCTCTACATCGACGAGCTCGAGACAGTGATGCAGGCACAAGGTGGGGCAGGTTGCTCTCTCACGGATACACTGGTCCGGATATTGCTTTGCGTAGATGACGTGGCTCTCTTGTCTTACTCAGCAGAGGGACTCCAGAGACACCTTGACGCACTACAGTTCTTTTGTGAGTCTCATGATTTGAAGGTCAACTTGGGTAAAACCAAGGTTATGATCTTCAATACATCTCGAGCCATCATACGCGATGAGCATTTTGCATTTCATGGGTCTCCTGTTGAGGTAGTTTCATCAAACACCTATCTTGGGGTCGTCTTTTCCAGACCCATCTTCACTATGAGACCCACGATGCATGCACGCCTGAGCAGAGGATATGCTTCATTGGCTAGACTAGAGAGGCAATGCTTCCACTCTCACTTTCAGGATGCAATGCTTCTGCTCTCACTTTCAGGATCCACGGACCAAAGGGTTGCTTTTTGACTCCTTGGTTTGCCCAGCAGGGATATATGGCAGTCGATGCTTGGGCCAGACTTGTCGGATACAAAGTGGGCCAGGGTGGACCGGCTACAAGTTCTCATGTTATCACGAATGATCCGTGGTAAGCCATCCGTCCCGCACCAGATCATTCGGACAGAGTTTGGGTCACCCCCATTACAGCTAGATGCTACATTTCAGGTCATTATGTATCTGTACTGAGTCAGGGAGTATGGGGATTACACATCCGGACGTAGCAGGATACCATGGCTAGCACTGTCCTCTTCTATGGCACTTGCAGCAGGGGGAGACCAAAGGTGTTGGTATGCACGCACAAAGAGATGGTTTGCAGGACTAGGGCTCCACATGGACAGACTACCTCCTTTCTAGTACAGCATGCTGTCTTGCAAGACCGAATATGAGGGATAATAACCCATTTCACTGAAAGAGCAATGAAGGCATGTGCTTTGGCATCACGACCATCCCACCGAATTTGCTCCTGTGAACGAGGCAAAGCACTTGGAGCAGGAGGTGCAGGAGTCCTAGTTGTAGCAGTAGAACCATCACCTGAAGAAGCAGAGGCTGCAAGTGTAGCACCAATAACAGTGCGTGCAGGCCTGGCCTCAAAACCTGAAACAATATGCCATAGATTCCTTGGCAACCAAAACATGTCCCATCATGTATGACCACATGGGGTAATTGGTGCCATCAAGCTTGTCATTGGCCCCAATCAGCCCAAACAAATCATCTTTGCCACCACCCATGGTGCTGAAATACAAGGCAAATGCACCAACTGGCAAAGTAAGTGAGAGAAAGGCAACCTCTCAGAATCAAATGCCAAAAAATTGCCCAAGCTTCAAAGCTTATGTCTGCAAAAGACTCTGCTGTCCCAAGGTGTACCTATTGCAAGAAAAATCCCCAAAGGCAACACGAGGCCTTCCAAGGCAACACGAGGCCTTTCCAAAATGCAAATGAAGCAAAAATTTTTAAAAACCAATGCAACAACGACTTACCTAATGATGAACAGCAGTGACAGGCTCTGAAAGCGAGCAAATGAGGGCTGGAAATGAGAATTATAGCAAAAGAAGTGCTCCCACGAGGAGAAGAGCACGTAGAAATGGAGAGAAAGACATCCAATGGAGAGAAGCTCGCAGCCCGAGGCAAAGGGATGCCAAATGAGGAGGGAAGGGCTCAAAGAGAAGTCTCCAGATCAATTCAGCAACTCCAAATGGCTCCAAACACCGGCACGCAGCTCGAGGCAGCTCCGAAATGCTGGAAAATCTGAGAAATGACTGGCACGCACCCCGAGGCAGCCCATAATGCAGTTAATGTACTGAAATTCTGACAAACCGGACAGAAGTACGGAATTTTCTGACAGATGTACAGATTTCCGTACAATTATGGCACATGTACGGATCCCGTACAATTTCTGATGCGTGTACAGATTTTCGTACAATTTTTGACGCATGTACGGATTTATTTTTTTTTGGCAAGTTCGAAATTCCGTACAAATGCTGTAAATGCTCGCATGTGGTCGTTTTTTGCTGCAGCAGGCTGGAAAATGCACTGAAAAACAGTTCCCTTCGCAAGAGTTGCTCCAAAGTGCGGTCTTCTCGCGACAAAATGAGGTTTTTCGCGACAGAAGTGCTTGGAAAGGTCTCAAACACTCGTGGGAGTGTGAAAACCAGCAGGACCAGCAAGAATGAGAGCTCCATAGGCTGCCAAACAGCTTGGGAAAGCTATCAATGGCTGAGGGAATGGATTCCCAACCTGCTCTGATACCACTATTGGGTGTTGGAAGCAATGGAAGCTCAAAAATGGAAGCACAAAGGAGAAAAACGAGATGCTGTAATGGATTCCCGACTTGCTCTGATACCACTGTTGGGTGTTGGAAGCAATGGAAGCACAAAGGAGAAAAACAAGACTAAGTGTCCTAACTAACCTAGATGGTACATAAACTAATTGTACCAATAGTCCTAACTGACTATAACTAGGCCTACAAGGCTCATACCAAGGAATAAGTGGCATATATGGATAGCGGGGGTGGGTGGCCAACTACAAAGGTCAACCCCTGTATGGAACAAACCGACCAGATGGTCAACTGTGCGGTCGACTATGGGGAGGCCAAAGGGCTCGCAAAACAGAGCGCCAACCAGACGCACACGTGTGGTCTTGTGGCAGTCCCCAAGGTGGGCTGTAAGCGCCTCTGTACCTGCCTCAAGCAAGCCTGGGATGGACTTGCAGACCCCCGCAATGCTCCTGACTGATGGCACCCCTTCCAAGACTTCGAAACACAGGCAAACAACCTTGCCTAGGGCCATGAACGAGTAGGCCTCCATGGTGAACCCCCTCTGCCTCTCTGGGGCGGGCAAACCCATAACAATGGCCCTGACACTTCCTCACGTGGGCGGGCAAACCCACAACCAAGGCCCTCACTTAAGGAGACAGGAGATGAACTCTAACAGAAAGGCCTATCAACCCAACGCTTACTAGTTAAAGCTTATACCTAGACGAATCCAAGAACATTCCCAAACTCATCCTCTAAAAACACAACATAGTGCAGTTTCAATCTCACGTGAGTCACTCATAAGATTGAAAACCATAAACTCCATCACGCATAGCAGGGACTAGCTACTATGACATCTCTTTTGACGTCATCAGCGCCCAACAGTGGGTGTAGACCATAGTATAAAAGTATGCTCTCACACATACAAATCCACACACCCACACATACTTGAGCATCCATTTATACAAAGCCTTCGTACGAGTTTCTGTCGGCACTCCGGAGATGAAGGGCAAACTCAGCCATGACGAAGGCTAGCTTACTAGTTAAAGCTTCTTGTGAATTGGCAGATACACAATGCCTTTAATACCATGGATATGAAACAATTTCATGGGGCTCCATCGACGACTTTGTCCATGGATGATCCACCATGTTCAATGGAGAAGAAGCCCTAGAACACAAACAAATTGTGTACCGTTAAGTTCTCCCTACCCACAAGAGAGATCACTAGTCAAAGTACTTGCTGAAATTCAAGAAGTGGCCCACAATTAATGCTTCGTAGGTTCATTAAGTATTACTTAAAAGTTAGCCTCTCCTCCTTCAACTTACACAACTTTTTCAATGGCAGGGAATTGTTACAAAAACCAATAACAATGCCAAGTCAACCCTTGTCAATTTGTTCAAACATATGATCAAGATCTTGGACCATCATTGCTTGATGTTGCAGTAAATTATGTAGGAATGCTTTGCTAGCATTAAGATTCCAGATGCCTTTTATGTAGAGGAGGATCTCAAAGAGGCAGGTTTGCAGATATGGATGTCACATATGCAGGGTGGAGTGTCATCTCCTTCACATATGGATGCAGCCCTGACTGGTGTTAGCGACTTTTATCTAGTACTAGGAGGCGGGCGATTCTTAGACGAGATGTCACGAGGACGTGAAATTATGGGACTTTTGATTTGTGACTCCCGTAATTTGTGCGTGATTGCCTTGAGCTTCTGCAACGCGAGGGTCCCGCCATGGGGCGAGACTTGGGGAATTAAAATTCCCTAGTAGGCCCTTGGGAATTGTGAATGTGCGCCCAGTTACTAGGCAATTAAATCCTAGGACCAAAGTGTGCAATGGGGGGGCCAAAAGAGTGGTGCAATTAAAAATTGCTAATTTTGGCACAGGACTCCAAAAAGAGCACAGAGCCCTGTTTTTGGACTAAGAAGACCAAAATCAGTTCCAAAAGAGCCAGATCATTAGTTGTGAGCTGCCAAAGCCTGCGAGGTGCTGCTAGAGCCAAATCGTCATCTGCCACGAGCTTCCAAAGCCTGCCAAGGCGAGAGCCAGTTCCAATCCATCCAAGGCTTGCCAGAGGAAATCGCACCTGATCCAGAACCCTGTTGCAGATTGCGATTTCAACCAGGGTGTCTCTTCCAAATTGCGATTTCACTTATAAGTCTTCCGGGCTGTACCAGGTGACTACGTCCAGTTCCAAGGCTGTTCCAGGTGTTTTCGGGCTGTCCATGCTGCTGTAGAAGATTGTGATTTGCTTTTTCAGGCTTTCCAGACTCTGTTGGAGATTTCAACCTGATTTTTGGATCTTTCTAGGTAATTGCTGCTGATTTTGGTATCTTTCCAGGCATGAGTGTTCTCTTCTAAGCTGCTTAAGGGGCTGTGCCAGAGCAGAATCAGCTTTTCTCTGCAAGATCTAGGGTTTTCCAGCCCCGGTGACCCATCTTCTGTGGATACTAGGTAGAAGCTGCTTAAGGGGCTGTGCCAGAGCAGAATCAGCTTTTCTCTGCAAGATCTAGGGTTTTCCAGCCCCGGTGACCCATCTTCTGTGGATACTAGGTAGAAGAAGGCTTGTTTTTTTCCTGCTTTTGCCGTTCACTCATTGGTTGCTGGCTAGCTATTGCGTTTGGGTTTCTTTCCTCATGAAGAAAGGTTGATTTATGATGTTGGGCAGTGGCCAGGGGGGCTATAGATTGAGGCAACCTGTTTGGGCATGCTTTGTTGATTGATTGCACCAGAATTTGGCTGTTGACGGCTTTGTCTTGCAGTTGTTCAGCCGTGTCTGGCTGGTTTGGCACTTGGTTGTGCAATTGTAGGCATGGCACAGATAGTGGATGCTTTTGAGGTCTCTGTTGCATGCTTTGGTTGGATGAGGATACAAGATTGTCTAGTGATTGGATGCCATTTCGCCGTTTGGAGTTGAGCAGGGAATGACAGGGTGGGCTGGACAGGGAGTCTACGGGCGTCGGTTTGCATGTGGTGCAGCTTCCTAGAGACCTTTGTACTCAACCGTTGGGCTTCAAATGAATGTTAAATAAATACCGCAAGGGGCACCAACATTTGGGGCCAATCGGTGTCCTTGTTTCTGAGTAGGAGTGCTCTAGCTCCCCTGTGAGTTGATCTGTGGTGCATGTTTATTTGTCACTTTAATGTGTATGCTGTAATTAAATGGATCCTATCACCCTTTACGTTGTTGAGGCTGGTTTCATGGGAAATTGGTATCCACCAGCAGTTGGCAGCCCTGCAAAGGGAAGAGCAGAAAAGGCCCATAGATGCTTGGATTCAGGAACGCCTTGCTGCAGCAAGGCCTCATTTGCAAATATTACTTGATCAAAGAGAAAAGTATGCCTTTCACGCCCGAGAGTCCATTTCAACACAAATGGAGGGTAGAGTCAATAAAACACTTCTTCTCTACTCTTGGCCTCAAACATAGTAGAGAGAGTTTTCACAACTCATTGACTCATACGAGATTTGCATATAGATCTAGATGCCATCTTGCACATAGCATCTGATTTTTATGCATCCCTTCTCATAGCAGATCTTCATACTGAGACTAGAGATGATTATAGACATATAGTCTATTCCCGTGTTAGTGAAACCGGATATGCGAGTCTCATTGGATGTACCCTTCCCCAACGCAAAGTTCAGGACTGCCCTCTTGGCCCTTCACAAGGGCAAGTGCCCAAGTTTAGATGGACTTTCTTCCTTGTTCTTCATTGCTTTTTGGGATATGACTGGGGATCACATTACCTCAGCCGTATAGGGCGTTTGGGACTCAGGTGAGATGCATGGCTCACTTACGGAGAGTCTCATTCATCTTATGCCAAAGGGAGGTTGCAGAAATTTAGTGTCCCAATGGAGGCCTATTACACTCCCAGGCACATGTTACAAGATTATGGGCAAAGCAATAAGTATGCGATTGCGGCCCTTACTTCCCGATCTTATTCATGACACGCAGACTACTTTTGTGCATGGTAGAAGCATCTTTGATAATATCTTCTCATTCTGAGAGGCTTCAGAGGGCCATGCACAGTGGCCAGAGATTGGCCATTCTACTCCTGAACTTTGAGAAAGCTTATGACAGAGTAGATTGGGGTTTTCTAGAGGGCAACCTTCTCCGTTTTGGCTTTTCAGATGCATGGATCAGAGGGTCTCCTCCTCATACAAATCAGCCCACAGCCAAGTGCTTATTGGTGGTGTGAGGGGATAGAGCTTTGGGATCTCCAGATCAGTCCGCCAGAGATGTCCCTTGCTCCCTTTCTTTTTTATTTTGTGGCTGAAGCTATGAGTATCTATATTAGATCTCAAGCTGATATTTTAGACGAAAAGTTTCTAGATAGCCAGCTAGAGAATGACACTACTATTTTTTTGGATGCCAGCCTGCAGACACTCACTTCTTTCAGTACAACCTGGATTTATTATGCACTATTGCAGGGCCCATATTAATTGGCATAAATCCAAAGGCTTTTGGATCAATGACGAGGACACTCCAATTTGAGGAAGTGACATTGGTTTTACTTGAATTGAGAGGGTGTTTCTGTCAGATACTTGGAATACTAGGTTGGCTTGGGCATCTCTCCGACACAACAGTTTGCTCCGGTGTTAGCGAGTATAAGGAAAAAGCTCCTATTTTGGGACTCTGCAAAGCTTGAACTTGCCTATAGAGTAGTCGTGGTCAACCAAGTCCTATTGGCCACAGCATGGTTTGTGTGCTCTTGCCAATGCCATTCAAGGGAATGCATCACTTAGCTTAAGAAGTTGATAAGGAACTTTTTATGGAGTGGACTTGATGGCAAAGAGGATGCTACAACCAAAGTTGCTTTGGAGACTCTCATTCTCCCCACTTTGGAAGGGGGTCGTAACATAATTGATCCAGATTTGTAGTGTATAGCCTTGCTCTGTAAGATGGTTGTGAGGGAGCTTATGCCTCGACAAAAACCATGGAAGAACTTTTTTATTTGCAGCATACAGTCATGCATACCATCTTCGGGAGGAGACTGGATGGATAGTACCAGATGGATCTTCACTGCAGCCCATTTCAGATTTCCTTGCTCCCCTCTCATGGCAACATCCTGAAAGCATGGGTCAGCTTCAAGAATACTCTTCAAAGGATTCCCCCTTCCTCTCGCGAAGAGATTGATAGGGAATGCATCACTCAGCTTAAGAAGCTGATAAGGAACTTTTTATGAAGTGGACTTGATGGCAAAGAGGATGCTACAACCAAAGTTGCTTTGGAGACTCTCATTCTCCCCACTTTGGAAGGGGGTCGTAACATAATTGATCCAGATTTGTAGTGTATAGCCTTGCTCTGTAAGATGGTTGTGAGGGAGCTTATGCCTCGACAAAAACCATGGAAGAACTTTTTTATTTGCAGCATACAGTCATGCATACCATCTTCGGGAGGAGACTGGATGGATAGTACCAGATGAATCTTCACAGCAGCCCGTCTCAGATCTCCTTGCTCCCCTCTCATGGCAGCTATCCTGAAAGCATGGGTCAGCTTCAGGAATACTCTTCAAAGGGTTCCCCCTTCCTCTCGCGAAGAGATTGATAGGGAATGCATCACTCAGCTTAAGAAGCTGATAAGGAACTTTTTATGGAGTGGACTTGATTGCAAAGAGGATGCTACAGCAAAGTTGCTTTGGAGACTCTCATTCTCCACACTTTGTAAGGGGATCTTAACATAATTGATCCAGATTTGCAGTGTAGGGCCTTGCTCTGTAAGATGGTTGTGAGGGAGACAGAAGCCATGGAAGAACTTTTTTATTTGCAGCATACAGTCATGCATACCATCTTCGGGAGGAGACTGGATGGATAGTACCAGATGGATCTTCACTTCAGCCCGTCTCAGATCTCCTTGCTCCCCTCTCATGGCAACTATCCTAAAAGCATGGGTCAGCTTCAAGAATACTCTTCAAAGGGTTCCCCCTTCCTCTCGCGAAGAGATTAATAGGCAGCCACTCATGTAAAATGACAACATTTTGGATGAGCATGGTAGACCACTGGGTGCCTCCCATTACATGTAGTGGTCCAATTGGGAGAGGGGACCAGGATCTTGGAGATTATGGCTTTATGGAGGTGTACCAATAAAGTTCCTGCAATGGGACCAAGGAGAGTGGGAGTGGATTGATGAAAGGCGCCGAAAGAGGAGCCTCCCCTTCTTTCATTACACAGAATGCCAAGAGATTTCAGCTCGGTTGTAGAGATTGAAGTCCCCCACAGCTCTTCATTGGGATGCATTTCATATTTCTACTGATCTGCAGAAAAGTTTTTGGAGGAGACTCTGGGAATTCCACAGGAATAGAAAAATCACTCCTTTTTTCTGGCTTTCTATTCATGGTGGGATGGCAGTGAGCCTGTGGAGATCCAGGTTTGGGGCTGATCCTACTTGCCCCCATTGCCATGCTGCTGTGGAGACTATTCAGCATTGTTTAATGGATTGCAGACAGGCACGGGTTATATGGAAGGGGGTTGTCAGGATTTTCTGTTCTTTTGCACATTCCCCCTTCTTCATGACTTGGGGCTCAGTTGCTTGGCTTTCCCTTTTGGGGCCTCGAGTCTTCTTTGAGAGGCATGACTCATCATGGGCTATAGCTGTCAGACGACCATGTTCTCTAGACAAAGTTCCTGCCTCGCCCTTCAGGGCTCTGCATACCTCAGTGGACTTTTCTTGGGAGATACTAGCGAGTATATCAGCGTGGCGTATATGGAGAGCTAGGTGCACAGAGGGATCCCATCTCAAACCATGGCCGGTCAAGTTAGCCATGAAAACAAGTCATAGGCAGTTTGTAAAGAACACGCATTTATGACCCAGAAACTCCAAAAGCAGAAAACTTAAAAGACTGCAGACGCATGGGATGTAGCATCCTGTGTAAAAAGATTTGGCTCATTGTTGCTAGTGTCATGCATGATCTAGAGACGTGTCATGGACCGGGGACCCTTCACCTCCGTGAACTTCAAGTTCAGCACCACCTCTGCCAATAGCAAGGGCTGGAGCCAAATAGGTGCAGAGCCGTGTGGGATAGCCTACTGCTTGAACGTTGGTTCGAGCCACAAAGATCCTCTTTTCACTGTCGGGTGTGACGACTCTGGCAGTGATGATACCCAAAGGTTCATGTTTCTGCCCGTCGGCGGTTCCAATTTCCTATTCGTCCACAAGGCCACCTCCCAATGCTTGTACCTAGCATCAGATGGCATTCGAACTACCACCTGTAATGCCGACATGAGGCTCAATTCTTACCCACGTTGTACATCCAACAGTAGTATTAGTAGGGGACTATAAGTTCCTGGTCCTTCCAGTCCCGTACTTAATTATGTATACTCCTTCCCCACCCATACAAGGCTACCTCAGTGACTACTTGGCGCCAACCCCAGTCATCTGCTGTCTCACTGCTCCCTCCTGGTAACCTGAAGGAGATTTGTTATACACAACCTTCACTGTGTACATCCTATGGGTATCCATTCTATGGCACGCTGCTTCATGCAAATACTTCCTCTCCCCCCCATGATCCACACTATCACTATACATGTCACCACACTCATCCGCATCTCTATTTTGTCTGCGAATTGCTTCAGGATAATATCCCCAGAAACTCCCAGTTGGTATTATACCTACTGGCACCTATAGCTCATATGCTATTGAAGTGTGGTACTGATGGCTTCTTTTAGTCAAGTAGTCCCACTCCATTACAATAATCTTCCAAATGATCATCCCTCCATATGCCATGTAAATCATCATGGTCTTGCACTTTAGGTTCTTTTGGTGCACTAAAACAACCCACTCCATCTTATGAGTACAGAAGCACTACAACATGTAGGCAAAAGGGTGTGTCTTACATTAAGGTTCAGCCCCTCTTTAAAACCAATCGAATGGCATTCTTTAAACCCAGCATGACCATTATAGCACAAGGTGTTCATACCAGCCCAGTTATGGGCCAGCTCTAAGCCACCTTTATGGGCCCATCCAGTAGCCCAGCTCAGCTTGTGAGCTTGGCACCACTGCAACATGTACAGAAGGGCTCGACCCTGCTTTAAGCCAATCCAATGTCAGTCAATAAAGCTGTCATTGGGCATTCTAGATGAGCCAGCAGAGGCCTGCATTAGGCTGCATTCACGCAGACAGCCAGCAGCCAACTAGCTGCTGACCAGTTGGGCTGGAGACCAACTAGATGACGGACTGCTCAGCCAGATGGCAACTAGCCTGCTGGCAGCTCTTCCCATCAGCTCCAGGTATGACGAGAGCCAGACCTAATTGGTCAGCCAGTCAGCAGGCAATCAGCCATAACGGCCTATAAAGGAGGCAATTGCAGCCATCGACTCCTGCCCAGCTTAGGTGAGCAAGATAGCCCCAGCATTGGAGTACTCAAGGGCAGGTAGCAGCCTCATTTCACTTTCAGTCATAGATGGAGATTTGGCAGCCACCTTGAGGATCCATGATGACCTTATGATAAGCATGCAGGAAAATACACTATATAGACGGGGCTTAGCACCCAATGATATCTATCCATGTTGACATTGTATAAAAATCACGCAATCAATGGGGGAAACTAGATAGATGAGGGACTTATATGCGGGGCTTGATAAATGGGACGGTTAAATCTTAACCTTGGAAACTAAAAAACCTCATTAGCCAAATTTAACGTTTGACTACTTATTCAATGAAACAAGGATTTCAGTACTCAGAAGATGAACGCACAATAAAGCAAGAAAGCACATGCAATGATGCAACTCATAAATGAGAACCACAAAAACATTAAACCACCATAAATCATCAACTAGTAATCCACAATACTGGAGTTCACGTTGTTTCTCAGACAATTGAAAGCTTTGAAGAAATGAGCACATCAGTTTTTGGATTTTGAATAAAAACTAGCCTTACAAAAAAATTATCAAGGAAAGAGAAATTCAAATGAGAGTTTCAGATACAAAATATACCTTTGTAAGACTAGAATATATCCAATCATACAAATTTAGAATTTTTGTTGTTCTAAAGTCCAAAAATCTACACAGAAAATAAGAGAGAAAACAAAAGAGAAGAAAAAAGAGGTAACAAAAACTTTTTTGAAAAACAAAAGGAAGACATACTTAGCAAGCAAAGCAACACTTATGAAGGAAACAGGCAAAGCAAATATTTATTACCTGCCAGACCGCATGACCACCACTTGGGATAGTGACACACATCACAAGCCAAGACTGAACAGCTCTACATCTTATGGTTGCAACAACACATACTCAAGAGGAGCTCATCTTTTTATCAGAGTAGAAACCACATAAGCTAACCAATCATTTCAGCAGAGTAGTAACAACCTTGTTGATCACACCATCATCTACGACAGCACTGCTTATCTTCTTAAACAGCTCATAAAGGGCCTCCACTTCACTCACGCTGACTGCCAAAAACAAAACTACTTTCAACCTTTGCATTTCATTTATTCGCTTGCATATCAATTGAATAACTTCAAACAGCATAAAATTCTGCTCTAGATTATAAATTCATGAGCTTACAGACAGTTTCGCTGGCAATAATTTCTGGATTCTCTATGCGATGAGGATGCCCGAGCCCTTTGGAGTCAACACAGCCCAAAAGACAATCCAGTACATGCTTAACTCCTTCCAAGCACTGGAACATGATATTATCCGACCTTCAGCACACTCCATACCTGCCACTGACTGGCAGCACTTGAGATTTTAGACTTGACAATGTATGCAGAGCATATCAAGCTGACCAGAGACTAGGAAAATGCTCTGGAAAAAAAAGGAACATAGAGTGCACAATCATAGCCTACAACATAGATACAACATCAACCAAAGCTGCACAAAAGCAGTCCTCGCTGCCGGAGAATGGCCCTGCCTAAAGCTCATTCCAGAAACCTTACAAAAGAAGCACCTCTAAAGTATAAGACAGGGAGGTTGCAGGGCACCAAAGGGCCGCAAGCAGCGCTTCTCTCCAGTCCTTGGTGTACCATCCTCCAACGACAGCACTATTAGGCTCCGACACGAATGGATGAGGAGAAGAGGCAAAAAAACATGCATGTGATTTTACGGCTATAGCTGAGCAGCCGGAAACACACCAATCGCCATATCCCACAAGAATACGGGTTTTAACCGTCACAGAGCTCGGCTGATACGAAATCTAGACATATGCGCTACGATCGAAATTTTGGAAGCAGAAGCAATACCGTTATTCTTTGAGTGGCTCCATCCGAGGGAGGTCAGCAGCCTTGACTGCTAACCACCCCTTCCAAACGAGAGGCGACAGAGCTATGGATCTTCGAAGAGGCGAGCTCTTAGGAACCTGGAAGGAAAAGGGGAACGAAGCGGCGGAGGAGGCGGGAAGTGATCGAGGGCAAGCATATACTTAGTGATCGCCTACGGGAAGAAAGAGTCAGACGAAGAGCAGAGTTCGATGGGCAAGTCGGTGCCTGTTTCTCAACACGGACCGAGCAATTCATGAAATGCGGAAATGCACCGCAGGAAACTATGACGGACGAGGAAGAGAACGGCTGCCCCTGATGCTTTTGAATCTGTGCCTACGTCTGTTGTCTTCAAGTGCAGAGCTTGATGCAGGCTTTCTGCTTCGTCGTGCTCTGCTACGCCCGCAGCTCCCACGCCACAGCACGGCAAAAACCCATCCGAAAGCTCCATCGCCTCGGAGTCTCAAACGTCTCCTCTCATCCCTAGACACGAGCCATCTGTTGCACGGGCGCCAACGCCCTCATCCCACGAGTTTCTTCGTCTTCCCTCTTAAGGCCTAGCTTAGGTTCACGCTCCCTGGCCTGTTACGCAGCAGCGATCAGGTTAGCACCAGAGCCTCACTGTGGATGGATTGCGTTGAAGCAAGCTACGGCCTTCGGTGCAGGAGGAAACGGCATCGCCTCGAATACTCTCTCGAGCAGCGCCAATCAGGCTCGTATCGTACCCAAATAAACGTTCGAAGGCCGGTTACCAAATTCTGCAGGGTCATGGCCGTCAGAAGCGTCTTTTTGCGATAAGCTATTTTCTCTCGATCAGTTCAGAACGTCGCACAGGTTCCTCGTCTTCTATCTCACGACAAAAGGGATGCACTTCGGAGAAATAAGTATCTTCAAATGCAGAGGAGAAAATCAAGGATGAATATGGTAGGTACAATGTCAGGAGGAGCAAATAAGGGATGCGAAAGAGTACGACGCACAATGGCACATGGCGGGCAGAACCGAGCGAGGAGACGTCTTTTACATAAAAAGGAGCAGAGGGACGCAGAGAGAGCTTTACCTGCGGTGATTGCTGAAGAACCGCAGCATCGAAGATGGCGTGCCAGGCGATCTCGGTTTTATGTATAGGGATGCTTTGTCTTTCAGCGCGCTCGGAAAATAATTTGAAGGTCAATTCACAGGAACAGGGACGATCGCTCATCAGAGGAACGGTGAAGAATACTTAGACGGTGAACAGGAACCTGGAAGAAGAAGAAGCAGCAGCAGCAGCAGCAGAGGCAAAATCTCGATGCATTGTTGTTTCTGAAACCCTGTCAACTTCCTGCCGAAGACGATTTCCGGGTTTCGGAGCCGAAGAATCCTAATAACGGGAGAAGTTTTCCCGAGGATTGCATCCAGCGGCAAAAGCATCGATTTCGGAGCCGAAGAATGCCTAATAACGGGAGAACGAAATCGCTGAAGAATGCCTAACAACCGGAGAAGATGATTTCCAAGCAGGAACCGGATTTCATCCAGCGACAACAAGCAGCGATGTCGGAAGCCTAAAGGGAGAGATTTCTTGAAGACTCACAAGATTTCACCTGGCGTACGATGTAACCTCGCTGATGTAGGGATTGTGCATCCATGGAGCAACTGTCTAAAATGGCAAAATCGTCGGGGATGGTGGATGCAAGCAGCAATCTCGCTGGAGCTTAGGAGGTGGAGATGGAGATGGAGATGGAGATGGAGATAATGTTGGAGCTGCTGATCAGAAAGAGAAAGATTTTCGAGGGGATGATGAGTTCTCTCGCTGTTGATGATGATGAGAAAAGAAAAAGACGAGAAAGCTCAGCAATGCTTTCCTTGCTGCATCTTATATTAAATCATCATCTCATAATAATCAGAACCAGCAGCAAATTCAATACAATACTATACTTTAACATTATTTTAAGATTGTGTACAATACTATACTTTACATTATTTTCAGATTGTGTGCCCTTTCTTTTCTTTAATGCTCACTGTACCCACCCTGCTCCTCCTCTGCTTCTCTTTTCTTTTTGGCCTGCCCTCACGGTAGCTATAGCAACTCTTCCATTTTTGCAAAGCTAAAAATCGTTATTATTTTATATTTATCAAGGTGATAAATTTCTATTCGTCACTCCCAACTTTGGCAGTTTAGTATTTATGACCTTGGACCTCTACGTTAATTGCTATGCAGGTTCGCATTTACTATGCTCACTTGACAAAACATGCGAGCATCCTATACAGTGCAACATCCTATATGGGGCAACATCCCATCTGCTGTAGCAAAGGGAGGCACCTTGCTCTTGCTATTGGCTTTCATTGCCTGCTACTCTCAATTCCTTCAATCTCTCTGAAAGATCAGAAGCCATTTTCTCCTTCATCTCTTCAATTCGGTTGTACTTAAAAGCTCTTGCTACTGATTCCCGTTGAATTTCTTTCACATGCCATTTGCAAGCCGATAGACAATGTGTATACTCTCGTCCTTAGAGCAGGAGAGGATAAATCATCTATGTGGGTCCTACGAGATGGCCATATGGAGCATCTTGTCTGTCTGAGCGTGTATGAACACTGGTGCTAGAAATGGCACCCTCCATTTTTAAGTTGCAAAATGGGGTGCTTCATCCCACCCTTGAAAAATGTGCCAATCTCAAAAATCCTCCACCAGTTGGCTCTGCGTGCAGTAACCCTTAGAGCCACTCCACACGCACAGGCTACAGCTACAATACAGCTACAATAGAGCATGTATGCATCCTGACTGTGCTCTGGATGTAGTTTGATAGCGTACCCAATGCAAAAATTTATGTTCACACCCAAAAATTTGAGCTTATGTTGATCACCAGTTGTTGCTTCTGTAATATGTGTCTACCTCCCTCTACACCTCCCAAACCTCGAGATGGTAGTCCTCCTCCCCCCCCGACTGGTTGTTGCTCATCGAAATAGGACTATGCACTAGTGCGATTTTTGGCACCTCCAAAATGGAGGATACGTTTATGAGCACTCAAGGCACATGGATGCACGCTTCAATTCTTTCACGTGCCCCAAATGGTGTGCATCCAACCGCGCTCATTTGAGCACATATGCATAGGCTCTTAGGGAGGTTTCACAATCGCCTTGGCATCCAGACGTTTCACAATCGCCTCACGCTAGGTCTACCACAACGAAAATTTGCACTTGAGGTTGGGGGCTTGCACATGTACCTGAATGCCTCTCCAAAAAAAAAAACAGGAAATCGGCTCTACTGACTTATGCTCGAGCGAGAGGTGAAACTCAGGCCCCTCATATTATTGCCCAAGACAATGTCGAAGGGAAGCCTACCAATCATCACACTACAAACAAGTGGGTCCCTGAGGTTGTGGAGCCTGACACATCAACCACTGGACCAACTCCTTTTGATGAAGCTAATAGGAGGATTTATAAACAAATACAGGCTCTCGTTCGCCTCTTGTGAATCCTAGAACGGACAGACACTCATTTCACTCTCAAAAATCAGCAGACGTTACAAGTAGGGGTTGCTCTTGTCTGTGAGCAGACGGGTGTGAAACCTGCCTTGCTTGAAAAAATCAGCCCGAAAGAGATGGACATTGAAGCTAAAGGGGAATAATGATATTGATTTATAGCTCATCATGCATGATAGTAACTTGTTGTGTAAGCAGGTTCACCATTGTTCATTGATATCATGGGCTATTATTAATTGACATTCCCCAAAAATCATCAAACATAAAAACATTCCATTTTTAAGATTTTCAAATAAAAAATAACGTCGAACATAAAAACACTCCTTTTTTAAGTCCTACCCTACAAGCCACGCCCAAAAAACCATTCTTTATATAATTTTGCACCCGCTTAAAAAAACTAATAACATTTCACCTCGTCTTTAGAATATCGATTCTAATTTTGAATAAAATAGTGTAAAAACTGAGCTAATTTTGAAAAAAATCCAATAAGATTTCATCTTGTCTTAGTGTAAGAACTGACAAACTTTTATGATTGAGATGAAAAATCGGCTAAGTGCCTTTATTTTGATTAGTTGGGGAAAAAGTATTCTACTAGCACTACTTGTGAGTCTCCTTGCTAACATCGCAAATTGCTTTTGTCTATGCTCTCCTTTGCCAATCGCATAAAGCACCATCTCTAGCACAAATTATTTGAAGGAGCTAACCTCAACAGGCTAAAAGCAAATCCTAGACCAAAGCAAAAATTCGTGTCAAAACAAGAGAGCTCTACTGCATTCTGGATACTACCCCAAAGAAAGTTATCCTGAAATTCACAACCATAAGAAACAAAGCAATAGCTCACAATAAGCAACTTCCAAGTCTCTGCCAAAGCAATCCAAGCAAGAAAGTACTAATAATTCAAAACCACATTCTCAACTCACAATGACACACAAAGCATTAAAGACATAGCACACAAGCAAACCATCTTATGAAAAGGCCATTACATTTATAGTGACAACTCGTCTAAGGCAACCTATTATTGATCGCCACACACACATTGAGAATGTCTAAGGATAAGTTGCCCATGCAACCTATTATAGATCACCACATTTATGTTGAGAGTGTCTATGAAATAGTAAAGGATGGGACCATTAAATAATCTACCTTTAAAGGTGAACTAATTAGGGTTAGGATCAAACATAGATCTAGTTAGTAATTAATGCATGCAAAGAGAGAGGCCTCTAAAGAGAAGGATGATGGCAAATAGTGGTAGCTCCACATAGGCACGCGGCATGTCTTAGGGGTGACAAGTTGATAGTGGCTCAATGAGTCCTATCACTATGTAGTTATGCCAAAATAGGCCCTCATCACATGAGTTTGTCATTTGTGCCCAATGTAAGAGGACTTTCTTACATGCTTGACTAAGGAGGTCCATCTCAATCCCTTTGCCCAACCTCTTTCTTAGGAAGGGTGACCTTCATGGCAATGAAGTTTACAGCAAAGACACAAGCTAGTCTACTTGCCTCATATGGGTGCAAATCAATTGCACAATTGCTTTTGGGTGGCATCGCCAACATGTGTACACCATGAGTTCTCACAATACTTGATGTTTTGGACCTTTTTCCCATGCCATGCATAAACTACATATATTATTAAAATCATCATCAATCAAGACCAATGAGGGTGTTGTTTGAAAGGTGACTAAGGATCGCATAGAGAAAATGAAGTCTCCCTCCTCAAAGCTTACAATTGTCATTGTTGCCAGCAACATTATCTTGATGATGCAATATGGTACATCTTTTGTTGTTTGACAATGATTTAATAATTAGGATGAGGTGGCAATATATCATTAAATGCCAATTTTACAATGTGCTTTAATCCAAACAAGAGGGGTCAACTTAAGGCCTCTATGTCCCTAATTAGAATCACATCTGACCTTTTACTAAGATTTGTGGAAGCCCAATGCCAAGTATGCCGAACAAAAGTGTTATCATTTATCTCTTTAGAAAAATCATATATTTCACCTAGGATCTAATAAAATTGTTATCATTTATCTCTTTTGAAAAATCAAGTATTTTATTTATTTAGCTAATATGTACTCTTGATGTAAAATGGCTACACAATGTTTCACCAAAAGAATCTACCATTGTGTTTGAAGCTAAACCCAACCCTCTACATCAACCTACCATGGTCTCACTCTACACGATCGTTGTGCCTATTATTAGTGCACTACAAGGGGATACCATCATGTTGGAAAATGTTCAAGATTGATGGTAAAGAGATTGACAGGATGAAAGTAATAGAACACTATTCGTATTCTTAGCTACTAGCATCCATGCAAGTCCTAGGTACTAACATCCATATAAGTTACTTTATACAAATTGCACAAATTCTATTAGTATTTGATGGTGCTCTCCCCCCCCCTCTCTCTCTCTCCCTCCAATGTGCATGTGTATGTGCATGCATGTGCACATATGGACATTCTAACACATCCTACCATGCCCATGCTCAGTATATGTGCATGTCCATATGCACTATTCTAAGACCTCTTGCAATTCCATGGTCGATGGTCAATTGCTAAACTACTACAACTCTTCCACCTATATGCACACACAGGTGCATGGGCAAATGTGTGAGCATGTGTTTGTGCGTGCCCTTAGGTGCATGTGTGTGTGCACATGTGTATATAGGAGTGTGTTTGTATGTGCATGCATGTGAGTGTGAGTGTCTATGCACATGGGCGCGTACACACACTTGCATGTGCAAAGGTGTGCACACATATGTGCATTTGCGCAAGGCATGTATTTGTGGGTGTATGCGTAGGTGAATGCATGTGTGCACGTGTGGGTGCATGTGCATGTGCATATGTGTGGGTCCTTGTGTGGTGCATGTGCATATGCATGTGTATTTGTGTATTTAAATACATGTGCATATGCATATGTACACAAGCACATGCAAGGTGCATGTGCATGCATTGTACATGCATGTGCATATGCATGCTCATGCAACTACACACGTGTGTCACGTAAGCGGGGTGGGTGTGATGCGTGCTTATATGTGCGTGTGTGCTTGCGCTTGTGTGTGTGTGTGTGTGTGTGTGTGTGTGTGAGAGAGAGAGAGAGAGAGAGAGAGAGAGAGAGAGAGAGAGAGAGAGAGAGAGAGAGAGAGAGAACGTGCACCCATGCATGTGACATGCACACTCACTTGTGTGTGTGTGTGTGCGCGCGCATATGTCCAAGTGCATATGCATATGTGGAGTTGTGCATGTGTGTGTGTGCACGCACGCATGGGCATGAACATGAACATGTGCATGTGTGCATGCATGAGCAAGGGTTGTTGGGGTGTAGTTTCGTGTGGGTGCATGTGTGTGAGCATTTATATGTGTACTACAATGGCTACACTGAATTTTAAAAAAAGAATCTACCATACCCTCTTTGCAATTTCCTATTGATCTAACCAAAGCTCCAAATTTAAGAACATTATAACCACATTAAATGGCATGAATGATGAAAAGCTCTAAATAGTTATGCAATTATAAAGGTTTGATTCTATTCCTCATTAGAGTTAAATCTTTGAAAAAGTAAATGTGACATGTGTCTTACTTTACAAGCTATCTTTCATTAGGAAACTCACACAATTTGTAAAGTGCCAAATCCTAAGTCTCGTGGTTTCTGGTAGGTTTTATTCATTTTAAGATACCTTACAACACGGCATGCTACAATACCACATTTTAGTAAATCCAATAGGAGAATACATGTCATAGCAGTATATATTCTCATGCCATTTGATTTGACTATACATGTCATAGAAGTGTATATTCTAATGCCATTTGATTTAATGAGCCAATCGACCCATTTTGAGTGTCATTGAAATTTTGCGACATTGCAAAATCTTATAATGAATTGTCTAAGGGGCATGTCGATTGCCCCTAATTAGGTCTCTACAAGACTTTACCGTGAAAGATACGAGAAGCTTTATAGATAAGTACTCTCCTCAAGGTAGACCCGGTTGTTGAATGGTGAAAGAATGTGGATTCTGGACACTAAATGGTGTCATAAATAGCTATATGCATTTATACTATTTTTATTCACCTTGAAATTTTATAGTTTTGATGAGTGTATATTTTCAAGCCCCAAAAATACAATTCCATTAAGGGAGAGAGAAAGGGATTAAATGAATGGGAAGGAAGGAGCCATTAACAAAAGAGGGGGCAAGGGCACAAGTATGGAGGGGTGGTTTAAGGGAGGGGCAAGGCATTTTCCATTCATGTGTGGGAAGGGGAGGGTAATCATGAATCCAACCAATGACATAATTCGAGAGGAGATTCAGGCCATAGATTGACTTTACTGGGACTTTATATGCATTGTAGGCTTGTAATAGGGGGCAGGCATGGAGATAAATAGGCCAGGACTTGCACATGCATGGAGTGCCAAGATTTGCTTAATTAGGAAGAAATAATTAAATTAGTTACCTGAAGCAAGTTAATTGGAGCAATATGTTCACATGAACCCTTATCTTAAAATAAATATGCTAACGTGTCTTTAGACTTTTTTGCTACTTAAAAAATTCAACGCTTTGATACGTTGAGCTTTCTTATGAATTATTTTCTTGCATCGAGTGTATTAGCATTTATAATGTTTGAATTTTATTGAAATATATTAATAGTCCAAAACAAAATGATCAAATCCTTAGAGCTACAATAAAAAATGAAGCAAAATAACCTTATAGAGGTTTTCATCTTATTTCATTTGATATGTTTAAATAAGATGCTTGGGTTTTCCATTGAGAAGGAGTAACCTAACTAGGGGCATGCTGGATTTTATTGCAATACGTCTTAAGGATTTTTAATATCTTCAACCAAAAATCTAGATCCGACCATGTAGGGTATATAGTGTACTAACATAAGAATCTCTACAATCTTGTGCTTTCTATAGAGTTCCAAAAGTTCATTATTGTGAATAGTATTTTATTCCAAAGGTACATCATTGTGAATAGTCTCTTATATTGATTGCAAAATTGTAGTATGTCACATGCCACATAGTAAGCTATCTTTGATATGCGAGAAAGTGTAGCGTGGCGGTCAGGAATATTAAATTGAAAGGTCTTTTTATGACTTGTATTCTTCATAATAGTGTTAAACCAATAGGACTCATAATATAAGAAATGAATGCCTTTTTACACATTGCAATGACAATGCCCTTGTTGACATTGATAAGAGAAAAACATGCAAATATTCCAAAGAAGGGCACATGTATAAGATAGTGACAAAAGGAGAGAATCATGACAAAAAAATGGGGATAGGGAACGAAACCCATGGAAAATGGATCATAAGAAACGCCCAAATATCCTCCTATTCCTCTCTCCTTATGTTAATGTGTCTCTTTTCTCTTAGTGTTCAACCCATCTCCCCTAATCATACAACTAGTTAATCAAGGAATTTAGTAGTAATATTATTTATAGATTAAGTATTTCATGCATGCATGTACGATGAACATACGTGCATGAACTTGCACATATTTGCATGCAAATTGAAGCACAGAAGTGTGTGTGAGTATGCATGCACGCATATGTGCACATGGACATGTGCTCCCACATCACATTTGCTGGCACTTACGTGAGCATTTGTGCACAAAAAATATGTTCTACTTCAAATATTAAAGGGTAACACTTTCCTTCTCAAAGTAGCAACAAAATTTAGTATATGTTTGAAATATTTCACCTTGTATTTAGCAATTAACATTAATTTATATGTTATTCACCTAATCTATCTACAGCATGCCACATAGTGTGCATTTAAACTTGCATTCTTTGGCTTTGATATTACAATTTAGACTAGTACACATAGTGAAGTGCTTACACTCCATAAAGATGACTTTCAAATAACTGACCTTAGAAAATGGAAGAGAATATAACAATGATTTATTAAGAAGACAAGACCTCCCCAATGGCTATAGGACTATGTACATAAGAAAATGTGTCCAACTATAAAGGGGTCTAATTAACATGGGAAAGTGTCCAGTTGAAAGATGGATTAGTAATTGATGTAATGCACAAGGTGAGATACCTAAGAACCTTCTTGCAACTACTCAAAATACAAAATGCTCATGTCACAAAACATCATGTTTACTCCTACAAGAGATAAGGGATGGTTTCTATTTACACAAAAGCACCCTCTTTTATCACAAGGACTTAATGGCAATGCTAAATGTCACATTAGGCATACTTTTGTTAAACTAAGACTCAAAATATTCTTTTGCACATATTGAGTATTGGAATAGAATTCTATTTCATCGCCTAATAAAATATGGTTCATGAATCCATTTAATTGAATGTAGCGTTTGTGATAGGTATTAGGGGATGAAGTCAAGATGTTCCCTTGAGATATCCTATTTGCTTTGAGATGTTGTTTCTCCTCTTTTTGTTTTTTGAACATAACCATTACATGGAGGGCTATATGCGCAACTCATGCATAGCACAACACATATATGTGTACACATTGTGCATGCTTTTCATAAATAAATATGGGATAACAAACAAATAAATAAATGGTAAATTTCATTTAGTGCATGTTAATTATATAGCCATTTGAGTGAAGATCAAGGTGTCCATCTAAAAATACCTTGAAATTCTCAAGACAAGATCAAGGTGTCCATCAGAACTATCCAAACCTATAGAAGCCAAAAGTTTGATTTTAAGGAGACTTAAAAATACCATGGCACAAATATTGATAATGCCATAATTACCTTAACATTGGTGTGAGACCATGAATGGCTTAATATAAGTTTCACAACAAATCAATAATGGTTCATTCATGATCATGCTCATTTGAATTTCTCAATTTCTTTTGAAAAATACAAAAATCTAATGTTTCTTAAAACACAGTCTATACAAGATTTGATGTCTCTATCTACTTCACTAGTTCGAAGTCTCTACCTAGTTGAGTAATTTTTTAAGAATTTGTTTGTTTGCTTTTTTTTTGCTGAGAATTCAAAATAATATTACAAATCAATTTGTGTTAAAACCTATTTCACATAGTCTTAATGGAATTACCTAAAGTGGTCCTTGTCTTAGTAGGGAAAGACTATCCTTGAGTTGCAGAATCTATATGGGCATGGCAAAAGTAAAAAATTGCTAAGTCTCAATGAACCAAACTTTGTAGTCTAGGGACATAGCAAATGAATCCATTTGATTTTAAAATAGATTCTTGTGTCACTGATGATACAAGTGGAAAGCAAAGTTTCCACATTTATGAGGAGATAAGGGTAGGACTTTTCCCTTCAATGTTTGAATTGAAAATCTTATCATACAAATGCCACGTGTGATTATATACATGTTTATGTGTGATTACATACATGGGAGCAATTGTATGCATGTGCACGCACACACACACACTCATGCGCATGTTCACGCATGCATACACACACATTCATGCATGCACACACATGCACCCATGCAATTGTGCGCACGTGCACACACACACACACACACACACACACACACACACACACACACACACACATGTACACGTGCACATACCCACACACAGACAATGCACGCATGCATGTGCACGGGCATGCATGCACACACACAGTCAAAGATGCATGACAAGCTCTTTTAAATAAAGATTCTATTCTCAGCATATACATGGTATAAAACTCAAGGGATTGGGACAAAAAAATTTAAGTATTCTATTCTTAGCATGTACACGGAATAATAGTCAAGGGATATATGGCAGTACCACAGGAGGAATGTTTAAATAAAAGGATGCCCAATATTGGTGTTGCCTTGCTAACAAGGCCTCAAATCCTTATCCTCAATCATTTTCCAATCCTTAGTTGGACACTTCTATGACACAAGTTCACAAAATCAACAAGAAGAAAGGAACACTTTCTTAAACAAACACTAATTTTCATAATCTTTGTAGTCTGAACGAATCGGTCAAATATATTTATGGAGCTCCACTCTAAAGAATCCTAAGGAGATGTTGGTAAGGTAAGAACTCTTACATTAAATACTAATGCATCATCTTGGTGACTCTTTGTATTTCAATGAGCATCATGTATATGATCAATTCTGTTACAACATCCATCTATTCTCAAATTGCATTGCTACAACATACATCTATGTGCTATAGTAGTAATTAGCATGTCCAACATCCTAAGGAGATGTCGATTGGCTAGACCTCTTATATTAAATATCTAATGCATCTTCTCCATGACTCTCCATATTTCAACCCACATATATGTGATCAATTTGCCTACAACATCCATTGTTTCTTGAATTCTATCAATACAACATCCATCTATCTTCTATAGTAGCAACAATTAGTGTGTCTAGTTATAGAAAATAGCATTTCTTGTTGGCAAATCATACTCTTATCATACTACAATATATTCAATTTCCATAGCCACTTTTCATGCTACAGTACCATATATCAAATACTATATATCAATGCTAGCAACGATAGCCCAATAATGGTGGGTAGCAAATATCACTTCTTTCTAGGCCAAGCTACTAGAATATAGGAAGACAATGAGCGCGAGGAGTGCACACACATAGGATAACAATACACTAATTTAAAAAAGGACCAAAATAGATAGGTGCATATACATCTTTGTGGATAGGATTAGTCAAGTTAGTCTACCTAGTTCACATGGACAAGAATGCACTAACATGATTGCAATTTAGTGCTCTAACATCCTCTTAAATTGCATTAGAAAAGTAGAGCGTGATTTATCAAACACCAAAAGTCCAAATGTGGATTATGGGAAAAGCACCAAGCTAAGAAGGCGTGGAATAGAGCTCAATATGAGGCATATGGAGTACCAACACCTCAAATCAATAATCAAATTCTTGGATGAATAAGTACCTCAAGCTATCAAGGTTGCCAAAGCAATCCTTGTGTGACAAGGGTGATGGACATTCTACTAGGTCTAGCACCCGATCGATGATCCCTTAAAAAGGCAAAGCACTACATTGATTGGAAAGTACAAGCATACATTTTCCAAGATATTGGAGTGGGTCCAAGAAAGGCAACCTCCAATGGCCTCCAAGATAGGAAGCCTCTACTGGTAGATCCTACAGGAAAGGATTTCTCTATAGACAAGCCAAGGGCACCCATTTCGGATGAAAATATCATAGTTATCACAACAACGATTAATAGCCATTCCATTCCATTTGTGCTATTTGATGGGGGCTTGAATGTTAATATTATATTGGATGCCATGTCATTGCGATTAGGCTTCACTAATTGGAAACCAAGTCTGTTTGTAATTCGCATGGCAGACCAAAGGAGGGTGCAACTTTGGGGTCTGATCCATGGTCTAACAATCACCATCATGGAGTTTACATTTGTTATTTTTGTAGTCATCTTATATATGGAAGATATTAAGGGACATTATCCCATGCTACTAAGAAGGCCATGGCTGATAGGCTTGAGTTAAAGTAGGATTGGCATTCCAATTGAATCACCATTCAAGAAGGTGAAAAGTAGTTTCAAAATGTATGTAGCTAATGAAATGCCTATCAATAGCCACCTTTGCCAACAAATAGTTAAAGGCATCAACATGATTGATAGATTTGATGAAGATGAGGAAGATGAAAACCTCTAGAACAATCTAGATGTTATCAGATTATTCAAAGTTCATGTCGTTTAGATAATGGACAATGTTGTCTCTATGCCAACATGGACTTAGATAGCACAAAATGTGTGTGTAGAGTAGCGGCAAAGCTCCACTTGTACTTGCATAAGGCTAGGAATAATCTCTCTTAGGAATCCTCATCATGCATCTTCAACATGCAAGTCCTACATGCAACTCCTACATGCAAGTTCTATATACGATTCCTACATGCATTTTGTACATGCAACTCCTACATGCAACATGCAAGTCCTACATGCATGTTGTATATGCAACTCCTACATGCAACATGCAACTTCTATATGCGCATCCTAAATGCAAGTTCTACATGTAGAGAGAGAACGTCTTACAATTCCTACATGTAGAGAGAGAAGCTCTCCAACTTGTATAAATACCCTATAATGGAATGAAGCCCACAATATTTGGGGCATTGTGTTGAGTTCTACTTAGGTATTCTAAGCAATTGTCTCCAAGTGTCCATGCTTCCTTGCATTCCATGTCCAAAAGTATGTGTGTAGTCTCGATGGTGACTCACATGTTGTTGAAGGGATGCCATTGGAGCCTCCACTCCAAGGTGCTTCCTTATGAGAGAAATGCAAGCACGAGCCATCCACTTGTGTCATGCAAGCGACTTTAGTGTGTTTCCATGAGAGAAAGAGGGAAGGGGGAGAAGGGAGAAGAGAGGAGAGAAGGGAGGGAGGAGGAGAAGGAGAAGGGAAGAGGAGAGTGAAGGGGGATGGAGTGGCAAACACAAAGGCACTATGAAGGAGATAAGATAACACCCAAAGACACTCTTGAAGAGAAGAGGGAGCCTGCATTCCAAACTTGTGCATACAACAATGAAGACCAAAGTCAACCATTTGGACTTTTATACATGTCACCTTTTGATGGGAGGGCCAACCCTTTTCCTTTTAGCACTCTCCCTTTCTTTACATTAAAAGGCTCTTGGGCCTATAGGGTGCCAAGGCATATTGCTATCCTTTCCATCTCTCCCTATTGTCGAAAATAGCACTTGTGTTAACCATACAAGAGTGCTTGGAACAAGCCTGGCATTAGGAGGTGCTCCTAACCGGCTCCCAAATAGCGATTGTGTTAGCCTCACGCCTCCAAGCCCTAAGCTATTTGGGGCTCAAACCCCCTGTCTGAGGCTCAAAACTTGGAATGGTGAGGCCAATCTTGGGCTACTTGCAGCTTGACCCCCGTGAGGCAATTAACCGCACTAGCCACATTTTGTGGTAATTTGTAGCTAGAACCTGCAAATGTGACCGTTGGGGGTATTTGGGGCTCAATCTCCCTATGCTTATACTGTACTCCTTCCATGGCTGCAATTGTTGAAGTAAATCTTGAAGCCTAATCACCTCTAATCATTGGTTACCCTGAAGTAAATCATGAAGCCTAATCACCTCTAATCATTGGTTACCCTGAAGTAAATCCTGAAGCCTAATCACCTCTAATCATTGTTTACCCTTCATTCGACGTATGTACTTAGTAGATGTTAACATGCTTCCCTTCCTGTTGTTGAGCCGCCCTCGGATCAGCCACGCTGAAGGAGGTGTGTAGAGAGGACTGTTTGGAGGATTGCGTAGCAATGCAGTTGGCATGGAGTTAGTCGAGTTAAGTATGAGCGGTACATCCAAAAGTGGGTGGTGTGCATATCCTCGTACATGTGGATGTGGAGATTGCGGATGTGGAGGTACAGAGCTCTTGAAACTACGTAGGATCGATGTCGGGGTTGAAGACAATCTGATTGGTCAGATTGTGGAGGCGGTAACATCGATGGGGCGATTGTGGGCGAGGAGGTCGTAGAGGAGTAAGAGGAGGAGGCGGTTGAAGTGGACCACTGCTACGATGGCTGGATTGGGTTCTAAGCCGTACGTGTCATTGAATGATTGGGGGCAAAAGCAAAATCCCTCCTGAGTCATTTCTTTTGAGAAGTTGTACTTAGGAAAATTGTACAACATATTAGGGTCCCATTGCTAGAGCTCGTAGAATTCCACCCAATTCCATCATCATTCCATTGGCATGTATAGGGGGTGGATCCGGCGATCGACGTGGGCAATATGGCAGTACCACCAAAATTGATGCATTTTGAGGAAGGGGATGTGCCAATGAGGCTATAGGCTAGTGTCGGCATCGATCCGTGGGACTGGAGCGTCGGGGGCAAGGTGGTATCATCCTCTTGTGCGGTTTGGATGGGCACATCACGAGTTGTTGAAGGACTGGGTGATGAACTATGTGAGGGGGCACACCTCCAAGATTTTGGAGAGGTGGAGGTGGGAGCCTTCGAGTTGCTGCTTCCAATGGTGTATGAGTGCACTATCTGGCAGTTCTTTTAATGACTGTAGGTTGGGATGCATTGGACATTTTTGATCAGGGAGGAGGGAGGAGCTTGCGGGACCTCATCATCTTCAATTGACATTGGTTCCTCCTTTGCTGTGCATGTGGGCATTGTATCATCGGCCATCTGTACAAAATTGGGTGCCTTGAGCAGCGTGTTGAGGGCCTCTTCAGGGAGGTCAATCGAAGCAGTAGATGAGATGGGTGGGGAGGTCTCGTGCTATGCGATGGTAGTGTTAGAGGCGATGGAAGAATATTCAGGAAGATTGGTGCGAGGAAGGGGGGGCAGAGGAGGTTGGATGGCTTGCTGGGTGTGCTGGGCAGGATCCATAGAAGGTGGTTATCAAATTTCAGTAGGGGGGTTAGAATTAAATATTGAGATGGCTTCTTAGCCTTCCTCCTCGGCTACTTCCTCGGGATATGCTACATGTATTATTTCAAAATTGCTCACCCAGAACTCAGGTGAGTCTTGGAGAGCTTGTAGCACCCAGTTAAAGAGGATTATAATGTTGAGGGGATTGTAAGTGGTGGACTGGTAAGCCACAAGCTACCCTTGAGATTATATTGTGGAGACTCGGCCATAGGTCTGGATCCAATTAATGTCAGCTTGTAGACTATCGGGGGTGCAGACCCATGGGCTGAGCTCCTCGGGCTTTGCTAATTGCATCACATCATCGTCCAAATGATAACTTGTGTGCTCCGTGATGATGTGGCACTAGGCTTGGAAATTGAGCAAAATGGGACAGGCGGCGAGAGTTTGGAGGTTAGAGGGAGGAAGAAGAGAGAGGCTAGATGGCTGAAGATCTAATGAAAAATAGGACATGGTGAGAATGGGACGGTAGTGATCACGATTGTGATGGAGGATGGTTTGGAGAGCATTAGGAGAGAGTGGGGCTATTAGATCTATGTGGAAAATAAGATTTTGTGCACGAAGTTTATCAAAGTGCATTTGGAGTGTCTGGGGGATAGTGCGTGGTGCGAGTGTGTATGTGGCTAATTGTGCAGAGACCTCTCTGTACATCTGGAATTCTTGTTGCTCACGGTCTTCCAACCCTGTGTCTTTTGGGTGATCGGGGGTACACTGCCACTCGTTTTGCTCCTGCAAGGACACCGCCAGTACCTGTTCCTGTGCCAAGGGATCATGTAATGTTTGGATTTGGCCTTCGTAGTTCTCCTAAGTCCTGATGTGTTGTGCCTCTCCTTGCGCCTTCTGCTCTAATGATGTTCTGAGGCCGTTGTCGGCCTGGTCCATGAGCGTTTGGACTAGGGATTCACTAGAGGAGAGCTCATCCTTGAGCTTTGTGGCTACCAGCTCTAGCTCTTCAGCCTTTGTTTGGAACTCCTTTGCTCTATCTAGGGCCATTTGCCCTATGGTGACCATCAAGGTGTGGCTGTCACGCGTAGAGAGTTGTGCCTTGAGGAGGGTTGTTGAGAGTTGTGAGGCCTATTCTTGCCCCCTCTGGAGAATTATCTATGCCACCTATGGGACTTGTGCCATTGCTTTGAATAAAGTCTGCTCCATCTGATCAACACGAGAGAGCTATTCGACTGTCATGTGGTTATAGCCACTTGGTGCTCGATAGTGGGTCATGCTGCAAAATTGTAGGGCCTCTATGAGGCTTGCCCATGGAGAGGAGGAGGTGCCAGTGATCAAGGAGGGGGTCTCTTGAGGATTGGCCATTGCTGAGGTCGAGACCTGGGATGTCGAAATAGCTTGGGCTCTGGGGTGGAGGCCAATCGTGACTCTCATCACCTGGGAGGTCATCCACCAAGATGGGCTCTTGTTGTACCATTTTGCCCTTGTCTTGAGGATCCATTTGCTGGGGGCATAGTTGACAGCTTAGGAATGCCTGCATTTGATGATCCTCATACTGTGCGAGCAACTAACTTAGGTTCGGTTGTGCAAGATGGCTGGCCGAAGTGGCACTCGGTTTTGTTCTTGCTCGCTTTGTTTTGACCTTCGCTTCTTCTTGCTCTACTAGTGCCAGTTCTATGGCTGACTTTTCGGCCAACCCATAGCTGATAGGTAGATGCTACTACAGCATGTGGTAGAACTGGCATGTATAGCATCGGGTTGCTGATGACGTCTCTGTGTGTTTTGAGGTCCTCCCTCATTTGATTACATAAGTAATCAGCCCAGTTTGTGACCTAGGGTTCCGCTAGCCACAACAACATATTTGGCACGATTGACTGGTGGTGATTGGTGTGCCTTACTTACGTCAACCACTGCAGGTCCCTTCTTGGTCTTTCCACCTCCGGCTTGATGATCTCTGTGAAGTGGATGCACCCTTTGCTTGTCTTGTGGTCGTAGTGGCTTATTTTGCTTAGAGCCTTGGGCGTCTTCTTCTTCATTGCATACTTGTTGCTGATGAATGGCAGGCCGAGGGCGGCTCGTACCACGTTCTAGTTGAGGTGGTAGAAGTGGGGATTGCCTGTTGTGTCTTGAAGAACACCCACAGTTGTGTTGGAGTTATAGGCCAAGAGGAACTCTCCCAAGAGCCTCATGTCCAAGTCGCATGGAAGGCGATCTACCACCATTGATCTCAGGCCTGTCCCTACTAGTGCGTCTTGCACTATCGGCTCCTTTAGCACCGCATAAGCCGTTGCGGTGTGGTAGTGGAGGGTATAATCATGCCCCTTGTATGCATAGTGAGAGTGGATGGTGCATGCATCTAGTTGTTTGAGCCATGCCTCCCCAAGCGATGAGTGCATTTGTGAGTGCACGACTTTGTACTCTCCTTGTGTGGGAGCCGGGTGTGTTTTCTTGACGTCTTTGAGGGGGGGTGCTTGCTATTGTTGGACCCTCGTGGGTGGCTTGTTGCATAGATACTTCTTCCTCCACTTGTAAATATTTAAATGGAAATTTGGAGGGCATGCGGATTGTGGTAGAGGGCATACTTTGAGAGTTAGAGGGACCAGTGGCTTGCAGAATAGGAGGTCGGGGGTGGAGTCCAAGCTCCGTCTCAAACTTGACCGTCTCAAACTTGAAGAATTCATTCTTCAGATCCATTAGGAAGAATGAGGGCAACCAAGTGATGAGGGAATTGGTGGAAGAGGAGGAGGTTGAGGACATAAATTGATTGCTGGATTGCTGTGTGGAAGAGGGCAGAGAGCTCTGAGAATTCTGACAGAATTTTGGCAGAGTTTGGGGGCAACTGCTATGGCGATGACCCGGCGGGATAGGGCTCCTTTATATAGATTTTTCCATCCCCAAGGTTGGTGGGATCTACCGATGGCGATGGTCGGCGGGATACATCTATGGCAAAGATCAGCGGGGTACTGTTATGGTAGCGACCGGCGTGATAATCGAATGGCGACAATCGACAGGATAGAGCTATGACCACGATCGACGGGATATGGTTATGGTAGCAACGGTTGACGGGATAGAGCTATGGCCATGGTCGACAGGATACGGTTATGGCATAGTCTGGCGGGGTATTGTTAGGGTAGCGACCGGCATGATAATCAGATGGCGACAATCGACGGGATCTATGGGTGTCAACAGTCGATGGGATAGAGCTATGCCCATGGTTGGCGAGATATGATTATGGCAGCGATCGGCGAGGTACTATTATGGCAGCAACCGACATGATAATCAGATGGTGACGATCGGCGAGATAGCACTATAGCAATGACTGGCAAGGTACTATCTGAGGAGAGTAAGGAAAGGGAAGGAAGGGGGAAAGTGGGAAGGTAGGAGAGAGAAAGGAAAGGGTGGGGTGTATAAGTGAGGAGTGTGTTGGACCGTGAGGTCATCGTGCAAAATTGTGAAAAAATGCAAAAGGGAAGTACTGACCCTAATCACCTAGTGCTGACCATGGATGCTGGTGGGTGTATGTGCAAGACAGTGACTTGTGGGTTGCGGGTGCGTCGGGTAATATGCCTACCATACTGACTCACTTAGACTTGGACTCGATGATCATGTGGAATGCGGTGTTGCATGTTAAAAGCCATGTAGAGCATGTGTCCAGCTTGTGTTTTACCTTGGATGCCAGAGGTACACTGTTCACATCATAACAGCAGTTCCTTCCCAATATGATCTGTTTGTCAGTTGCTTCTGTGGGGAGAACATAAAAGTGTATTTCTACTACCTAGCGATCAACCGTTAGACTTAAGTTCATAAAACCCAAGGTGCTTATGAGTTGGCCATTGATAGCCCTTATCGAAGTGATGGTGAGGTTTAGGGGTACCTGTAGCTTTTCCCATACCTCGTAGGAGATGAAGTTGTGGCTCGTCGCTCCTAGATCCATGAGTGCTCTGATGCGCATGCCCAGACCCTACAGTTGAACATGCAACTTAGCTGGTTATATTGTTAGTTCATCCGTTAGTCTTGGGTGTTCATGCGTAGCCTTAAGCAATGCCATTTGCTTACGTTGTCTGAGCTTAGCGTTACGTGTGCTGGCTTCTTCGATGGCTTGGCGTTTCATCCTAGCTACCTTGGCCTTGAGCTCTTTTCCTCTATGGATGGCCTGAAGTGTAGGCACTATGGATAGCCCATCATATCTCTTTAATTTGCTCCCATTAAGGTAGCCATCCATTTCTATTCCATTAAGGGTGGCTATTCGGCATGCCCCTTGTGGAGTGATTTCCACCATGCGGTAGGGACCCATACCTCGATACTTGAGCTTGCACTTAGTATTGCAATCGCTATAGAGTAGTGCCATATCACCCTCTACAAGGTCTTTGTTCTTGAGGTTGCGATCGAACCACTTTTTGCATCGGGCCTTCTCCACCCGGAGGCAGTAGGTTGGTAGGTTGCATGGCCTGCATGCAACCTTGTCTCATCTAGCTTTTCAAGGTCAATTAAGTGTTTTGCCAAGGCATTCTCTGTGAGCCTTTCTTTGATGGTAAGGCTAGGCACTACATACTCCATTGGCATCACCGCCTCCACCCTGAAGGCTAGGTTGAAGGGGGTGCTGTGGCCACCTTGTAGGATGTTCTGTAGACCCATAATGTTGCAATGAGCTTATGTCTCAATCGGTACGACTAGCCTCTACTCTACAAGTTATGATTTTATAGCAAGTTATGATCTTACAACAAGTTTTATTGGAGCTCTCAGCCAAGCCATTTGCCCTGGGATAGTATGGCGTTGACTTCCTATGTATTATCATGAATTCACTAGTCAGGATTGCCATTGTTTCATTGAGGAAATGAGTTCCTCGGTCACTGACTAGCTCTAAGGGACATCCGAACCATGTGATAACTTGCTCATATAAGAATTTAGCGGTGGATCTTGCATCTGACTTCACAGTGGCTCTCCCTTCTACCCACTTGGTGAAGTAATCTGTGGGCCAAGATGATGTATCTAGCTCTGGTTCCTTTAGTTGGGCTTATGGGTCCAATAAAATAAATGCCCCATTTCTCAAAGGGGCTGATTAGTTAATATTTCGGTTAAGGGAATCATGTCCACCTTATGTGGGATTTGCAGGGGGGTTGCACTGCTTGATAAATTCGGCTACGTCTCTGAAGAGAGTCAACCACCAAAGGCCAGCCTGGAGCACTTTTACATGCTATAACATCAGTGGGCAAAATGCCCTCCCGCAATTCTAGAGTGGGCTTCCTTGAGCACCTCGATGAATTTGTGCTCGCACACACATCTACGCATGATGACATCCTTGCCGATGCGGTATAGTTAGCCTGCAATTAGCTGATATGGAGCTGCGTCCTTAATGAGTTTGTGGGCTCTATCTTTCTTGAGAGCTTAGACTGTTGGCCAGGTAGTGACCGATGTTGGCAGCCCATTTAGGTATGATGTCGATGAGAAAGAGGGAAGCGTGAGGGAGGTCATCTTTGACTCTCGTCGGGGCTTTGCCATTTGGGATTCTCGATGGGTGGTCGGCTAGGACATGGGTCTTCCCCTTACATCAACGACTATGAAGTCGAACTCCAAGAGGATATCCTATCATGCATGGCTTGTTGACCAAGTATAACAATGCTTGGTGGTCCACAAAGAAGATGAACTTGTTGGCCAACAAGTAATGCTTGAACTTCTTGACTGCATAAACCATGGCTAGACGCTCCCTCTCAGTTGTTGTGTAGTTGACCTCGGCCTCATTCAGTTGATGACTCACAAAGTACACTGGATAGTCCAGGTTATGCTCCCCTGGTTGGGCTAGCACACACCCGACCGATAGCAAAGTTGGAAGCATCTATATGAATGTGGAATATTAGATCCCAGTCAGGTGTTCTCAACACCGGTTGAGTGGTCAGGGCTATTTTGAGGGTTTCGAAGGATTTTTGGCATTCCTTGGTCCACTCAAAGGATACTAGCAGCTTGTATAAGGGGCGAGGCTATGTTCGCATAGAACAAGATGAACCTTCTGTAGTAGCCCGTGTGGCTAGTAAATCATTGGACTCACTTGGCATTGGTGGGGGGTGGTAATTCCAGGATGAGTTTGATTTTGTTGTGGTCCATGGAGATTCCATTCCGAGACACTATGTGGTCAAGAATTACACCATGTTTGACCCAAAATTGACACTTAAGGGGATTCAGGGATATGCGGTACAATCGACCTTTTCTTAGGCATTTCAGGTGATCACCCCATGTTGATCTCACACATATGTCATCCAAGAAGACTTCCACAAAGTCTCTCAGGTACTCCTTGAAGACCGTGATCATCATTCATTGGAAGGTGGAATGCACATTGGTCAACCCAAATATCATTACTCTGGCTGCATACACACCCCACTTGGTTGCAAAGGTTGTTTTATGTTGATCCTGCAATGAGATGGACACTTGGTTGTATCTAGAGAATCCGTCTAGGAAGCTATAGGCTTCCTTTTTGGCTACACTTTCCAAGACATGTTCCATGAATGACAAGGGGTAGTGGTCATGCCTGGTGGTAGTGTTAACTTTTTTCAAGTCCATGCATACTCTAATTTTTCCATTCTTCTTCAGGACTATCACAATGGGTGACACCCAGTCCGTATGCTTGATCTCCTAGATGAATCCTGCATTTATGAGTTTCTGGATTTCCTCCCTCACTATGAGCACGTACTTTGGGATTCATAGGGTAGGAACGTTGATGTACCCCGTCCAACATGTGTATCGTGTGCTGCACCATTTTAGTGGGAACCCCTTTCATATCAGTGTATTTTGAGGCCATGCAGTCCTTATATTCTCATAGGAGAGCTATTAGAGCATTCTCCTTGTTGGGGGTGAGATTGTCGAATGAATACAGGTTGGGAGTCCTACCCTTCCAGAGCTAGGTTTACCTCCTTGATCGGGGCTAGGGGAGCACCCATTTTCCCAAGATCTCTTGGCTTGTTAGTATAAGATCTTGCGATCCTCGATCATGTAGGCCTTGTAGTGGGTTGGTACTTGTCATAGGTCTTCCTTCTCATCAAATTCCTCCTCTATTTTTGCAGGAGAAGTGGTCCTTTTGGCCTTAGCCAAGCTTTTGGATATCGGACCTGAAGGGGGCTCTTTCATTGCACTTATAGAGCCAATGGGGGAGGTTACCTTGCTCACCCTGGCTCCCCAATTAGAAGAGAACTCATGGTGAGTGGTCATGGTGCCCATGTATGCTAGCCAGTGGAGGTCTAATTTGACCCTTACTGTCCCTTACCTTACAAGGTTTGAGCATATTAAACATTCTAAGAGGAACCACTGGGGTCATTCTCTCAAGCTCAGGGGTTGTGATTTGGAACCCTATGCTCTCTGGAACATCAATGTTGGCTAGGACGTGCATCCGGTTCTGAGAAAACTCTAGCTCAAGAAGAGGTGAATACCAGAATTCATCGGACTCTTTTTCATCCTCTTCGCTATCATAGTGTTGGAACAGCTTCAAGGATGTGGTCCGGACGGTTGTGTCAGATTCTGTAGGAAAAAGGTGTCCTGAGAATGGGTGGGCCTTGTAGGTGCACAAGTCCACTCACATGATTTGTTCTTTGTGCCGCAAATAGATGTTATCGATATGCCAGTCATGTACGAGCTCAGAGATTTGTAAGAAGGGTTTGCCTACGATAGCCTCATATCCCAACTGCTGGGTGAAATCCAGGACTACGAACCTGACAGGGTATGTGAATCCAAATACTTTAATGTTAATGCCAGTAAGGACTCCCAAGGGTTTCGTAGTTCCACCATCGACCAACTTCACCACTAGATGGGTTTGCTCTAGTGCAGGTTTTCCCCACTTTACCCAGCATTCCTTGGTATAGACACTCACTCCCGCTCCCCCATCCAAGATGGCATCAACCTTTTGGTGTTGATAGGTTATGGGTATAGCCGCGTTCATGTCATCACCCTCAAAGTATTGGCCTAGCTTATTGATGGGAACCTTGGGTAAGTTTTGCCCCTCCTTTGGCAATGATTGGTTGGCCTTAGGCCTAGCAGGGCCTAGGGGCAGGAATTGTCTGTTCATCCAGTTGGACAGGTCTCGCCAAAGGATGGGATTCCCTCTCAACAGGGAGGCAATCAGCATTTTTACCTTGGTCGAGAGGAAGGTAGCCAACCCGACACTATCGTAGGGTTCCTATGAAGACTCTCCTCCCACTGATAGCAGGTCCTCAAAACCATAAAGGTCTCCTTATTCCTGTGCATTTTGCAATACTGTGTCCTCCTGGAACATTTTCCACATCAGATCTAGAGCCTCTGACTTATCGAAGCTGAAACATTCCTCTTCTTCCACCCTTTCTGGCACTTTGAGTGCCTTTGCTCCTCGGTGGCCAGTCAGGTTGGCTGGATGGATGGTATCCAACCCTCTACTTGCCTTGAGTCTATGCTCAAGCTTTTCCTGGTAGTCCCATACCAAGTTTTGAGCCTCTATTACATATTGTTTCTAAGGTCCGGATAGGTTTCCTTATAGGAGGGCCGCGGTGCTAGGCCTTGGGCTTGCACTAGCTTGTTTACACTTGAGCTCGGAGGTACTTCTGGGTCACCCTATGTGGAAGCACGTTCGGAGGCAGAGGAGGTGGTGAGGGTGGTTGTCTCCTCATTGGAAATGTCTTGGATGAGCACCTAGTCAAACCCATCACCTACCCATATGGCCTTCTTGGACCGTGTCTGCGGATGTTGAGGAACCTCCTTTATCCTTCCTACCATGTTTCCTCATTGCCCTACCTATGGCTTTGGCTTGCATCCTTGTGATGAATTTTAAGGGTACTGCAGCCACCTGGCCTTGTTCGATACTGAGCAAGTTAAGGTTAGTGATCTGAGGCGAGTTCTCATTGGACAGTGCTTGAACAAATGCTCGATTTTGCACCCCACACACAAGGGTGTAGGGATGGTCATGGGAGGAGCAGCGGTTGGGATAGATCCCTATAGGGACAGTCCTTCAAGAAATGACACCAGAGGGTTCGGAGTACCCTTTTAGGGGCACTCACTTGCCATGTGTGGGCGCTGGTAGGTATAACATTGGATCGGGGGCTTTCAGTGATAGAGTTGAGGTCTCTAGCCCTTGAGTTGCTATGGTCTGGATCTGTCTCCTGCAATTCATTGGGCACTTTCTCTACCAATACTTGATTGATCGGAGCTATAAGAGGTAGTGGACGTTGAGGGCCCACTATGGTTGGCATGGTAACGGAGGCTGTTGGGCCTTGTACTAAGTTGAACTAGCCAAAGCGGCATCCTGTGCATTCATAGGATTAGGCAGAGCCGTTAGGGCTAATGGGGGTCTCATTTGATTCATGGGTTGGGGTAGGGACCTCGAAAATTGGCACTAGGAGGTATCATGGTTTCCCCATCTATGATAGTGTGCATAGTAGAGGGATGGCCTTGCCCTTAGGTGTGGACACTCATTGGAGGGATGGTTGCCATTGCATACCCCACACCAGACCTTGTCTCTTTGTGGAAACAAGTGGGGGCTGCTTGGCACCTTCTTGGAGGCTCTTGACCTCCACTATTGGCCTAGCTGATTCAGAAAATTTGAGGCCAGCTCACTCATATCCAAGCCCTTGGGCTCGTTGGTCTTCTTCTTGATCGTCTCCACACTGGAAGACCTGTCTAATGGTGCTACTTCTGATGGGGTTGGGGTTTTATCCGAATTAGCATTGTCCATCGTATTATCACTTATACGGATAGCCACCTTATTGCATAGGTCAAAGGAGGTAGGATTCATAACCATTAGGTGGTCATGTAGCTTCGGGTCTACCAATCTGATGAGGAAGCAGGGTTACAATCGTTCGTCGCTCATCTGCTCGTATGGTTCGCAATAGGAATTGAGGTGCTTGATTCTAGCTATGTAATCCTGAAGGGATTTCTTGTCATTTTGCTTCACCTCATATAACTGGTTAATTGGGCTTCACCTCATATAACTAGTTAATTGGGCTCCATTTATGTCCAGTGGGGCGAACCCCACAATGAAGGCTTTTCTTAGCGTCTCCCAGTTAACTTTTTCTTACAGGGTGAGAGCCTTATACCATTGGCCTACTTTGCCAGCCAAGCTGAGACCAAATGCATTAGCCATTTCTAGATCTCTAGGAGCTCCAAAGGCTTCACATATTTGCTCAAATCGCTCCACATGGGAGACCGGGTCTCTTCCCAAGGGAATTTGGTCATTAACTTGGAGATGGCTATGGGTCGACTCCTTGAAGGATTTGTGATCCTTATGGGAAACATTGGAATGGGTGGAGGTGTTATGGCCCCCCTTCCTAGGGCATTCAGCAGGATGCACATTGCCTCATTAATTAGCACTGTTTGCGCAACTAGCGGAGGCGGTGCCATCGTGAGCCTAACGGGACATAGGGGCAGCCTTAAGCTTGGCCCTAGTGGGGAAATCCATTGAGTTGCTAGTACCAGCATTGGGATGGATGGGCCAAGGCCTACATTCATTGGAGCAACATGTACGGGTGGAAACGGTCGGACTCCTGGAGGGGATGGGTCATGGGGCATTGGCATGGAGGTTCCATGCAATGGGCGATAGGGTGGAACTTGTGGGGCCACATAGTTGGCGAAGGTCGGTGGCACAAGGATAGTTGGGGTTGGGTTCATAAAACGCCCCTCCTTGAGAGCCTCTCGCATCTCCTTGGCTGGGGTCTTGTCCTTGAAAGTCCCTCATCCATGGATCTTCATCATCCATGCCTTCCCACTGAGGGTGCCTTGCAAAAGAGGAGGGTCCTAGGTCCACAAAGGTGGTTTCAATCCCTGTTTGCATTTCAAGAGCTGGTTGATGCTGACCTTCCCTTCCCATTGACATGCTTGTGAAGGGGCTCTCCATGTTGTTCGGCCTAAATGTCCAAACATGTTGGAGAATGTACCTCTTAACCTAGATGCTACAGAAGGAGGAGGAGAGTTTGGAGAGGCCACACTAGTGAAGGGGGCTTCAGAAGCCCTTGGATCCGAGGGGTCTTGCATCACCTCATCCAAGCTCTCCATCTCGTCGGAGCTAGATGGATCCTCCTGTCGGGTTCCTATTACGGAGTGGGAGCTACGAATCGAGCTTCTGGATCGGACTGGATCCACAGCTAGGGTGAAAGGTGGGCTGAGCTTAGCTCGACGAAGCACTGTCTTCAGGCATGAGATCCTTGGACAAAATTCTTCTGGACCACAAGTGCATGTATGAGACCTCTAACAGGGCACACTCAGGCTGAACTATAGTTCTGTAATTTTTATTCTAGACTACTGCAGAGGTATCCCCACGGTCGTAGGGATAGCTCTATGGCAACAGTCGTAGGGATGGATTAATGCAATGATCAGTGGGATACCAGTATAGCAATGGGCAGTAGGATAGTACCTTACACACTGGCTTGTGGGATAGGTAGTGCCACATGTTGGTGGGATAGGATGCAAGTGGTATTCCCATGGACATAGGGATGAGCTTAAGACAATGGTTGGAGGGATCACGAGGTCGGCAAGATAATGGTATAGTGACGGGCGTGGGGGTAGCAAGATGGCAACGGTTGCGGGGATGAGCTTATCGCACTGGTCAGTGGGATATATGAATTGACGGAATATGAATATGGCCACAGACTTGGGGATAACTAAAGGCACAGATTAACAGGATAATGTTATAGTGATGGTCATGGGGATAGGCGCTATGGCCATGAGTCAACGACTGTCAGACCGATGGGATAATTAACTCCGACATGCATTTAATTAGGGCGACGGGTTAGACGTGGTCAGAAGTAGGTCATGGGGATAGCGCTATGGCCACGGGTCAACATGATAACTAAAGGCACAGATCAATAGGATAATGTTATAGTGATGATCATGGGGATAGGTGCTATGGCCATGAGTCAACGACTGTTAGACCGATGGGATAATTAACTTCGACACGCATTTAATTAGGGTGACGGGTTAGACGTTGTCAGAAGTAGGTTGTGGGGATAGCGCTATGGCCATAGGTCAACAAAGTTTGACCAACAGGATAATTAACTCTGACATGCATTTAATTAGGGCGATGAGTTAGACCATGGTCATAAGTTAGGTCATGGGGATAGCACTATGGCCACGGGTCAATGAAGTTTGACTGGTGGGATATGGCTATGGCGATGGTCGATGGGATAGCTCTAAGTCGTCGACCTGTGGGGTTAGAAATGCGCTATGTCATGGATTGGTTTTTGATGATTTTTGGTAGATTTGGAGTTTTTGTTTAGGTTTTTTTGTGCTAGGGGGATGCTATATACCTAGTCTACCTACTCAATGCAAAAAACTTGAAAGAAAAACAACATTTAAGTGCCAAAATGAAAGATTTTTTGAGGGGTGACTATTAACACACAAAACAACTTTGAAATTCAGCTTGATTCTTTATTCTTGGTTGTTTTTTGTGAGATTTGACAATATACAAACCTTAGCAATCTAAGAAACTACCTTCCTATCATCTCACAACTCAAACAAACCTTAAAAACAAGATTCCTAAGCTAAAAAATCCTCTACAACATGAAATGACAGTTTTCCATCTCTTTTCCTTCCAAATCACACTTCCCTCCTCATTCCTCAACTAAAACTCCACTAACAAACCTCCAAGTTAAGCTTGAAGCCTTGTACAATGGGTAGATTATGATAGAAAGCAAGTGCAATTGCAAAAGCATACCTCTCGGCAATGGTGCCAAAAATGCGTAGTCTCGATGGTCACTCACGTGTCGTGGGGATGTTGAAGGGATGCCATTGGAGCTTCCACTCCAAGCTACTTCCTTGTGAGAGCAATGCAAGTATGAGCCATCCACTTGTGTCATTCAAGCGACTTTCGGATTGTCGTAGTGTGTTTCCATGAGAGAAAGAGGGAAGGGGGAGAAGGGAGAAGAGAGGAGAGAAGGGAGGGAGAAGGAGAAGGGAAGAGGAGAGTGAAGGGGGATGGAGCAGCAAACACAAAGGCACTACAAACGAGATATGATAACATTCCAAACTTGTGCATACAACAATGAAGACCAAGGTAAACCATTTGGTCTTTTATACATGTCACTTTTTGATGGGAGGCCCAACCCTTTTCCTTTTAGCACTCTCCCTTTCTTTACATTAGAAGGCTCTTGGGCCCGTAGGGTGCCAAGGCATATTGCTATCCTTTCCATCTCTCCCTACTGTTAGAAATAGCACTTGTGTTAACCATATAAGAGTGCTTGGGACAAGCCTGGCATTAGGAGGTGCTCCTACCGGGCTCCCAAATAGTGCTTGTGTTAGCTTGGCACCTCCAAGCACTAAGCTATTTGGGGCTCAAACCCCCTGTGTGAGGCTCAAAACCTGGAGTGGTGAGGACAATCTTGGGCTATTTCCAGCTTGATCCCCATGAGGCAATTAACTACACTAGCCATATTTTGTGGCAATTTGTAGCTGGAACCTGCAACCTGTGACCGTTGGGGGTATTTGGGGCTCAAACTCCCTGAGCTTGTACTGTACTCCTTCCATGGCTGCAACTGTTGAAGTAAATCATGAAGCCTAATCAGCTCTTATCACTGGTTACCCTGCATTTGACGACTGTACTCCATGATGGATGTTAACAGCATGTCCTAACCTTGCAACTCCTCCTCCCCTCTCCTCCAAGCTTGCAACCCCTCCTCTCCCTCTCCTCCTCCCTTCTCCTCCCTCTCCTCCTCCCTCCTCCTCCTTCTCTTCCTCCCTCCTCGTTCTCCTCCTCCCCCATGCCCTTACACCTTCTTCCTCTCCCACTCCTATGCTCCCCCTAAATCCTTTATCCCTCAACTCTTGACCTCCATGATCTACGAGTGAGACGAGCAAATGTTGATTCTTTCCCATGGCTTCCACAGGAAGAGCAGGGTATTCTTAGTATGGAGGGTTCCGATTCTATTTGTCACCTATAGATATATCGGTGTTGTCATTTGTAGTATGTGTAGCTTAGGACCTTGGGTTGTATTCCGATGAGAAATGTAGGCTTAAGTTTGGTAAGTAAACATAGTGCATGCATGTGTGAAAGTAACGTGCATCATCATGATTGGGGCAATGAAGGCTTTCACCTCCATTGGGGGTTGAAAGGTTTAGGAGGAGTTTTAAGGGTTAGAGGGAGGTCTTGGTTTTAGAAGAGAGTCTAGGGTTCAGAAGAGGTTCTAGGATTTAAAAGGGTTTAAGGGTTAGAATGAGGGCCCAAGGTTTAGGGTAGAGTACATGGTAGAGAACTCAAGCTTTTATTGCATTGGAAAGAGCATAAGTCAATGTAGGTGGCCACACAAGCTCCAAGGATTGGGCCCCATCAATGGTTGTGTAGGCCAGTGGTGATTAGGGTGGCATTTGTACTTATTGTGTTTCTATGTCATGTACAGAATCCTCATCAGAGCTATCACTCTGAACCACAAATGCCTGTGGTCGCCTTGGTTGAGAGGAGGTAGGTGGCTATGAACTCTAGAGGTGGTCTCGTTGAGGCGGTGGGCTCTTTCTTCACATCCTCTTTAGTGGAAACATTGTTTTTGAACCTACATCCATGTTGATATGGTGTACCATTGATCATTAGATTAGTTGGTATGCAAATATGATAGTTGTGTGTGTGTAGTGTGAGAGATCTTATTTTAGCACATGCTTTGAGAGTGTGGAATGAAAGTGTGCGGCACAATTATTTAGCAATCTACTATGTGTCTAAGCGAAAGCGTATGAGTGCACATGACCTAATAACTAGGTAGGGACTAACTATATGTCTTTTTTTTAAAAGGATTTCATAGGGTAGCTAGGAGTCAGGCATCACTTATGAGCCCTAGGTTGACATCGGGTTGATTCTACCTATATGTGCAAAGACATACATATGTGAGTGAGTGCTTGTGATACAATCTAATACTAACTAAGGAAGACTTGGCATTCCCAAATCTTCATTATTGTCGGGGATGGCTTGTGTGTTGATGTAGTAGCGCTTTAGTTGGTGGCTCCCATTTATGGTTCTAGTAGCACACCTCTAATGGGATTCATTTTTTTAACTCTATAAGGTCCTTGACCTAGATATTTGAGTTTTTCCTTGTGGACTTTGGCATTGTATAGCAAATCTAGGTCACCTTCCTTGATGTCTTTGGTGCGTTAAGGTTTCAGTCAAACCATGCCTTTCTTCTGAATTTTTCTATTGTCATGGCATGGTAGGTGACTAATCTGGTCTTCGTATACTTCTCCAATTGATAGAGTCATTCTTTCAGGGATGCATGATCTCCCATGCACTTTTGTACTGCTATGCGTATGCTTGGTATAACAAGTTCTAGTGGGACCACAGCTTCAAGGCCATACACCAATTAAAAAGGCGTATTCCATGTACTGACCTTGAGTGTGGTTCGGTATGCCCATAAGGTTGCATTTAGTTTCTCTGCCCAATCAAAATGCTTTGGTTCTACTACCTTGGTGAGGATAATGGAAATCGGCCTGTCCATTCCCTTGGGGGTAGTAGGGCATGCTTTTTCTATCGATTACCATAAAGTCAGTGAAGAGTTCTTGGATAACCTCATTGACAAAAAGTGTGCCTCTCTCTGACACAATTTCAATGGGGCATCTGAATCGGGTGATCACATTCTCGTATAAGAAGGTGATTGAAGTCCATACGGTTGTAGTTTAGTAGTCCATTGGCATACATCACAACTTTTGACATATCCATAGGCATCTGCCCAAAGTGTTGGCCACCAGTAGCCTGTGAGGATGACTTTTCTTGCTGTTGCTTCCCCTTGGAAGTGTCCTCCTGCAATGTCTTCATGGATTTCACTGAGGATTGGCATGATTTCATGTGGCATTACACATCTCCTTAAAACCTAATCCTTGCCCATCTTGTCTAGTTGTCCTGCAATGAGTTGATATGGTGCACCTTTTAAAATTAGTTTTCTAGCATCCACTACTTTCATTAGACATATTGTAAGAAGGTGCCCTTGCAACACCAAATTTCAAAGCCCGGAATTAGATGTCCAAGACCTCATCCATGCAAAATAGGAATTTGAAAGAAAACTACAACATTCTTGGGTTATTAAGAAAGATGACTTGTCCAACCTCAATCAAGGCTCTAAAGAAAACCTACAAATTGTATGGGTAAGTTTCAACTTAACACCAGCATTCTAAATAGATTTACACAAGCTACTAGTGTCATCCATCGATGGTTTTTCTAGGAGCTATACTTACATGAAGGGGATTGGCCCCCTATTCTGCCAACATCAAATCAAATTAAAAGAGGATGCTTTCCCAATCCAACAACAATAATATCAAATGAATCCAAACTTTGCACTCCTGATAAAGAAGGAAATTGACAAATTCGTACACATAGGATTTATACATGCTCATCTCTTTCATGCATATTTTTCTTGATCACTTCAGTGTTTTTTACACCCACAACTTATACCCAAAGCACCTTGGCCTTTGCTTTATCAAGTGTTAATATGATCGACTATCCCTCAATCCTGCCAAATGTGCCTTTGGAGTATAGAGCAGAATGCTCCTAGGCCATATCATCTCAAAAGTTGGAATTGCCTGAGCAAGGTTGACCTAATCCAGAAAGAAAATTGACCAACAAATAGCAAATAGTTAGCCTACTTCTTGGGAAATTTTTTGTGGCACATCAGATTGCTCTAATACCTTGCTGATGTAGCTATTCTACTCAATGAATAACCCAACAAAGTCTCCCTTGTTTAGTTGGGAGCATGTGACTTGGCCTTTCGATGCCTCAAGCTAATGTTGGCTAGTATCCCTGTTGTCCAACCACTAGATTGGACCAAGCCCTTCAACATTTTAGTTGACCCATTTAACATTGCAATTGATAGTGTGTTAATGCAAGAACAGTAGCCACAATGGTATCAATTAGTCTACTAAGCTAGTTAGATGCTATCAAATCTAGAATGAAGCTATTGTACCATAAAATGGGAAGCTCTCACAATGATTTATTCCATCAATAAATTCCAACACTACTTCCTTGGGAACATTTTGTGTTCCATGTAAACAACTTAGTGTTTCACGCCCAACTACATAGGTTTTGATTTCTTACTTTATTTATGATCTATCCAAAAGTCTAAAATGTTATGTGGCTTTTATAGAAGTTGTAACACTCACGTTGGACCAATTAATTGCTTCAATAATCCAAGCTGAACAAGTCCTGGTGCACAAAGAAATGCACTAATAAAAGTCAAAGTGCAAACAAGCTGATTCTAGTGACGAGTCATGCTCCTTCAATTTAAAAGAAAGTGCTTTGGAGAATGAAGCCATAAAGCACTATTAGCAAAAACATATGGGTATGAAGGAGGAGTAGTTCACTCTAGAGGAGTCTCTCACCAAAACTCACATTTTTGAAGATGGTACCAGTGCCGCTTATCTTTGATCCAATGTCTAGTGCAATCAATGCAGGAATCATGGACTCATGATAGAAGAATGTAGCCTTAATGCATTATACTATGAAAATTTCAAATCCTCAACACACATGACATAAGCTTGTCACTACAATGCTAGATGTGCTAGTAGGGATGTAGTTCTTTTTACCTAAGCGATGGCTTGCTGGTGTATGGAATGCCCTACCAAGGTAAAGCATTTGCTATTACTACCACATACTTAGACACATACTTAGACACTAGAAGTCCAAAGCTGAAAAGGAGTGGAATAGAGTTGAATATGAATGTCAAGAGTACCAACACCTTAGACAATATGGCCCAAATCAAAGTTTTGGTTGAAAAGGTAACTCAAGCTATCAAGGATACCGAAGCAATATTTGTGACAAGGGTGATGGACATTCCACTAGGTCTAGCATTACCCCAATTAACGATCTAGTAAAAAGGCAAAACACCCCATTTATTGGAAATCATAGGTAGACATTCACCAAGATATCAAAGTGGGTCTAAGAAAGGCAGCCTCAGTTGTTGGTAGATCGTATAGAAGAGGATTTCTCTACTGACGAGCAAAGGGCACTCATTTTTTGTGAATATATTGCAGTTTTATAATAGCAACAATTAACAAAAAGTCCATTGTGGATGTGCTACTCAATGGGGGACTCTGGTGTTAAGCATTCTATTAGATGCCATGTGCATGCAATTAGGCTTTACCAATCACAAACCTACTCCGTTTGTAGTTTGCATGGTAGACCAATCGAGGGTGCAACCTTGGGATTTGATCTATAGTCGAATATAGATGGATGATATTAAGGTAGCTTATTTGATGCTCCAAATGAGGCCACAAGATCGAGTAAAGTACGATTGGAATTCTAATCAAATCACCATTGAACAAGGTAAAAAGAACTTCAAAATGTATGTGGCTAATGAAAGGCCTACCAATACCCACCTTTGCCCATAGATAATTGAAGGCATCAGCATCATTGATGGATTTGATGAAGATGAGGAGGATGAGTAACTCTGAGAAATCTAGTTACCATCGTATTGTTCAAAATTAATATTGTCCAGATAATGGACAAGTACGCATTATCTCAAAATGGCGCTCTATCACGAGAAGGTACTCTTGTAGAGCCGAATTTTAGAGCACCGAAATCAAATGTCCAAGACCTCATCATTGCAAAAAAAGAATTCAAAAAGGGAACTACAACATTCTCAATGTGTTAAAGAAGATGACTTGTCCAACCTCAATCTTGGATCTAAAGAAAATTGACAAATCATTCAAGTTCGTTCGAACTCAACTCCAAGATCTAGAATAAATTTACAACTCTTAGACTTTCTTTCATGCTCGTATATAGACCTTCATGCTCTCTCTCTCTCTCTCTACTCTCTTCTCTATCATACTAGCCCTCTCTCCCTCCCTCCCAAGACTCTTCACTATACTCTCTCACACTCTGTTACAATCTCTCTCTCTCTCTCTCTCTCTCTCTCTCTATATATATATATATATATATCGATTTTGACTCTCTATCATGCTCTAACAATCCCCCCTCCCTCCCTTCCTCCCTCCCTCCCTCCCTCCCCCCCTCTCTCTCTCTCTCTCTCTCTCTCTCTCTCTCGATCTTGACTCTCTCTCATGCTCTAACAATCCCCCCTCCTCCCCCCCTCCCTCCCTCCCTCCCTCCCTCTCTCTCTCTCTCTCTCTCTCTCTCTCTCTTTCTCTCTCTCTCTCTCTCTCTCTCTCTCCCCCTCCCTCCCTCCCTCCCTCCCTCTCCCTCCCTCTCCTCTCTCTCTCTCTCTCTCTCTCTCTCTCTCTCTCTCTCTCTCTCTCTCTCTCTCTCTCTCTCTCTCTCTCTCAATATAAAAATGTGGAAGTAGAAATTGAAAAGAGCAGCAAATTCAAAAAAATTTGAATTTGAACTATAAATTTCAAATATGTCTTTTAGCTTAAATTTGAAATTTATTCCAAAATCATTTTAAAACTGATCTTGGTGGAAGATAGAGAATATACTAGTGTAATTGGTTTTGGAATAAGAAAAATTAAAGAATTAAATGACAAATTTAGAATTTGGACTTGAGATTAATTGCAAAATTCTATGTAGATCTTCAAACTTTTCCCAAGACTAGTTTTAAAATCGATTTTGTTTGGGGGATGAATGGCTAAGCCTTGTCTTTCATCCCAAGATTGGCTTTAAAATCGATTGTGAGTGATTGAGGAAAGGCGCTAAGCATATGCCCTTTTGTCCCGCTATCTAAGATCGATCTTGGTTTGAGAATGAAGGCCAGCAGGCCCAAGATTGGTAGCCTTTAATCCATAAATCAAGATTGGTTGTAAAACCTTGGTTAAAGCCATAGCCTAGGCCTTTCAAACCCTAAGCCCAAATTCACAAACAATGTATTTGAAATACAAATTTAAACTATCTTTTAACTTAAGTTTGAAAAATTATTCCAAGATTGGTTTTAGTGGAAGATAGAAAATATACTATAGCATTAAGAAAAATGTATGAATTAAATGAGAAATTTGAAATTTGAATTCCAAATTGCAAATTTCATTGCTAAATTCTATTTACAAGTCTAAACATTTCACCAAGATTGATTTTAAAACTAATCTTGGTTGGGAAATGAAAGGCTAATTCCTTGCCATTCATCAAAGGCTAAGGATATGGTCTTTCATCCCCCTATCCAAGATCAGTTTTAAAACCGATCCTGGTTTGATGATGAAGGGTCAAATATCGGTAGCCTTTAATCCATCAAATAAGACTGGTTTTAAAATTAATCTTAGTGAAAGGCATGGCCTAGGCCTCTCAAACCCTAAGCCTAGATCTGGTTTATGGGCTTGAAAGGCCTATGCCTTATGTTTCTCCAAAATTGGTTTAAAAACTGATCATGGAAGGGAGATGCGAGTACAAGCATATTGCCTTCAATCCCCTTATCCAAAATCAGTTTTAAAACTGATATTGGTGAAGGCAAAGCATATGCCTTTCAGACTCGCAACCTAGATTTGGGCTCAAGGTTCAGAAGGATTAGCCTAAGTTTGTAACTCGGAGGTATACCGACCTCAACTTAAAGCCGATATTGGTGAAGGCAAAGCATATGCCTTTCAGACTCGCAACTTGGATTTGGGCTCAAGGTTCGGAAGGATTAGCCTAAGTTTGCAACTCAGAGGTATACCAACCTCAACCTAACACACCGACACGTGTCAACTTCTATCTCGCCAATTGCCACCTTGAGTTTATCCCTACAACTAGTTGGCATACAACTATTGGCATATAGCTAACCCTCCAACTAGAGGGATAGCTTTGGGAACATATTCTTTGGCAAAAAATATAGAGCTGAATTTGAAGCAGGGTGTACCCTCGCATTGATCTCATACATGCACTTGAGGTCTAGGAGAATTTTGTCCAAGGAGCCTTGAGCCCAAGGATAGCATTTCAAACTACTCGCAACCTACTTTTTTCCCTAGTTTTGGTTCAGCTCCAACAGGGAGTTCAACTCCCAGCTCTCCCTTAGTGTTAGGGCCCCAACGTAGTGATCCCTCTAGTTTAGACAAGACTGAGAGCTTGAACGAGGAAACACAAGATCCCACTGGCCTGAGGGCCTTTGAAGCCCCCTACACCAGTATAGCTCCACCTCATTCCCCTACTCCTTATGTAGCCTCCAAATTAAGGGGGACTATATCCAACATGTTTGGATGGTTAGGTTGATCAGCTTCAGGATCAGCTTCAGCATAAATGGAGAACCCTTTCGCCAGCATGCCCATGGAAAGGGGAGGCTAGCGACACCTAGTCCTTGAGCCACAAGCAGGGATTGAGACCATCTTTGTGGACTCATGATCCACTGTCTTGATGGGGCACCCTGACTTAGAGCGCATGAAAGACGAAGACTCGTGCATGAGGGACTTTGCAAGACAAAACCCCGGCCTTGGAAACTCATGGGATTTCCAAGGGGGGGAACTCTTATGAACCTCCAACCTTCTAGGTGCCCCCAACATTCATCAGCTATGTGCCCTTGCAAGTTCCACCCTACAAACCAATGCAAGGAGTGTCCATGTAGGTGCCTGCTGACCTGCTTCCTCCTAGAGCCCAATAGTTCACTCCCACAGTTATGGCCCTGATGTACAGGGGAGTGGGATACATAGCCCCAACATCAATACCGGTACCCCAATGGACCCCACTACCAAGGCAAGGCTTGAGGTCACGCCTCTACGCCTTTTAGGCCCAAATATGTTCCCTTATTGAGCATGCTGGTTGGATTTTCTTGCTCATTATCTTATTGCATCTAAGATATTATGGCTATCAATGTCTTTTAAGACAATTGGAGATGACTCATGTTGTTTAACTTGCCTTGGGCTACATAATATTCCATAGCATCTGTACTCTAATTGGTCATGAGCTCATCAAGATTTGTACTCCAATTGGTCATCTTGTCAAGATCTATCTAAACTTACATGAGAATCGACTTTAAGAGCTTTTACATAAGTGCTTATCAAGAATGTATGAGTAATTTTGGGGAAATATTAATTCCCATTTTTTAAGAAATCTCAAAAATCAAAGGTAGTTTGTTTGATGTAGAAGGAAATTAATAGAAAAAATAATATATTCAAAGATGTATTTGAGTTTTTATTTGGCGAAATATTATGTAATTCCATTGAAATATTGAGAATATTATACCATTCTATTCAAATATTGAGAAGATGGCATTTATATTTTCTGAAGATGCCAATTTTCCATCAATTTTGTGAACCAAAACATGCTCATCTGATTTTCATGCATTGTGAATCCAAACATTGTGAATTTTCTCAAGATAAAGGTGGTGTTAATCAATAACCATATTCAAATTTGATTCACCCATATTAAAACATATTAAATGGAAATATATTAAATTTGGAGTATCCCAACAACATGACAATGGTGTTACATCTTAAAACTCGTACTCACAAAACAACTCCTCTCCTGCATGGATATCTCTAAGAGATTGGACAATAATAAACCCCTAATATATCAGTATGTAAAACATCCCGTCTGTCTTCAATCCAAGGTGGTACTCTAATATTCAAATTTGATTCATTGATCTTAAAACATATTAAATGGAAATATATTAAATTGGGAGTATGCTAGCAACATGACAATGGTGTTACATCTTAAAACACGTACTCACAAAACAACTCCTCTCCTACATGGATATCTCTCTAAGATATTGGACAACAATAAACCCTAACATATTAGTATGTAAAACATCTCATTTGCCTTCAATACAAGGTGGTACATTAGGCTCATAAACATACATAACATTTATCCTATCCTTACAATGAATAGAGCTATTGATGTACTCAACCACATTCCCATACAACACATCTCCCATAATGTATCAAGTATCCTCTTTTGGTGTAACATTTGGGATCTTTGAGGAGACCATAGGTCCTAAACCTTGGAAGGTAAGAGCAAAGAGTAATCCAAATATCCAGTAATCATACTTTGGGCCATTGTATATCAAAAGGTCTTTTATTGCTTCTACATCCGTATGTACAAACAAGCCATAACCTGCTCCTGAAATCGATGATGTCTTCACTTCAAATTGAAGGCATTTAAGCTTGAATATAGAAGTGATTGGTATCAGGACATCTTGATCCCACAACCCATTCACCTTAGGATCAAATTGAAGAATTACTTTGTTTTTCACTTCTTTTGGCAAAACCCTGCATAAAAGAAAAAGGACGATGAGTAACCATTCTCAAAGATTTATTGCATGTTTAATCCAAGTGAAGCTTGTAGTCTTGTTATGTATGTTTTGGTTAGAAGTTCCAATGATTTATAGTTGAACATAACCCAATTTTAGGGCATACAAAAAAGCTTGCATATCACTCAAGGAATTATGCCACTTTATCCTCTTCAATAGGTCCAGTTTAGAAGAATCCAAAGTAGCTCGACCTGTTTTGAGCTCTTGCTCTTGGACTTTTGAGGTTTGCTCCTTATCGCACTCACAAGGATCTCCACTGTGATTATTATGTTGGGCGATCTCAAAATGACTTGAACTGGTCGAACTAATCTTTTTGCTTGGAGTGGATTCCTCTAAGAAGTGTTTAATGTAATTATTAGTGAACTCCTCCCACTCCAGAATCATTTCTTTGAAATATGCAAACTGATGATAATCGGTATATATTGGTTCATTGCCATAACAGCGTCAAGCTTGATAATATACCATATATCTAACACATCTCTCAATCAAAGGAGATAAGGGAGAAGTTCAACATTTACTATGTCATTAGTCTCATCTATGTCAAAAGTATCTAGAAATATATAGGGTTTACACACCCCTTAAATGAGCAATCATCAATAAGCAAGGTGTTATTACTTTTCCAAATAGAAGATCGGTTTCAAAACCAATCTTAGCAACTCATAGTCCACCAAGTGGGAGATGTTAAGATTGATTTAAAAGTCAATCTTAGTCCTTCATCTCACTCTCATGCTGTTTCATGTCACTCATATGCTCCATTATGCAAGAGACCATAAAATCAGTTTTATAACCGATCTTAGCCTCTCATCCTTTGCTAAGGCTAAAAGACCAAGACCGGATTTAAAACCAATCATATCCTCTCATCGTTGATGCAAGATGATGGACTAAGTTCAATGATAGTTTTAGTTACATAAAAATATAAGTACTTGCAAAATTTACATGAATGATTCAACATTGAAGACCATCAGTTTCAAAGACTTAATATAGAAATAAGCAAAGAAGATTTATTTGCAATTAAAATGATATTTTTGCATAAATGCCTCTGAAACCATTAAAGATTTTTGGATTTTGACTTGGTTTTTTGGATGCAAGCATTTGCTAGGCCATTTTTTCAATGACTTCAAGTGGTGTTTGGTCTTGTACACTTGTTGGTTCTGCCAATTGGCGGCTCATTTGAAATCTGCATGTCTACACTATGTGATTCCTCTTGGTTTTCTATAGTTTCTTCTTCTAAGTTTGCCCATACTCTCAATTATTTTGAATTCAGAGATTAGTTTTGAGCACCTACCATTCACTTCAATCTCATCTTGAAATGCAAGAATATTTCTCTTCAACTTCAATGACTCTATGGTAGCAACCCCCTCTGTGAATGCATCCAAAACACATTGATCTGGTCGACAAAAGTTGTGAATAAAAGATGAGATAAATTTTGCACTCCACAAGTGTTTGGGAGCTTCCTCCTCATCAATGTCTTCATCGTCCTTAGAATCCTTGTCAAATAAGCTATAACTAATAGATGGCCTGGTTAGATTCTCCTTTTCAATTGATTTATCATTGCATCACAAGATCCTCTACAAACCATGCTAGCAACAACTAAATCTTTGAGGGCATATTTAAATAAAGCATATTTTGAAGACTCCATGTCATATGCACCTAGCTGGTACTCGAACTACAAGCCTAAGACTTTGATTGCTTCTAACAAATAGGAAGCATTTTTTATCAAAACAAAGGCGAGTAATCCATATTCAGGTGCCTCGTGTGTTATTTCAATTATCATTCTAAAGAATCTTTCAAAGGATGACAGCAGGTTTTAGTCCTACTCAAGAGTTGCTTGCATATCAAGAACAACTATACCAATTCTTCATTGTTCTGTGCATCTGTTTACACTCTATAACCCCTCCAACTTGCCTCCAACATTTATAGTCTTCCATGGCATCCTTGCGTCCTGAATAGAGGTACCAAATTTAGAGTTATGTATCCACCAAGACAGGAATGTGAATGCAATTTGAGGTAGCATCACATCTATTGGTTTGTTGGGATTTAAGCAGTCTTCATTGCAATACCCAAATATAATATGATATGTGTCATCCGTGATATCATAAACTTGTTTTAGCTCCTCCCAACCTTTACCTACATTGTCTTGAGACTGTGCCTTGAGAAAAGTAACAATCTCTGGTTGAAGGACTTTATTACTTTTCATTTCCCAGCACCTATCATCCATGGTTTTGATGCTTGTTGACTTGGAACCAAATAAAATTACCTTTCTCTCTAAGATTTCATGTTGCAAACCTGATATCATGGAGTCCTCCATGCCCAACAAACAGTGGAACATTATCGGTCCAAGTTTTTTAGTGCCCTTTGCTTGATTGATTTCTCCCACTTAAACAAAAGTGGAAACTTGTGTTGTACTCATCTATTCACTGAATCCTTACCCCTTTTTTTTTTTGGGCAAAGAAATAGTTGATTATATTATAATCATATGATTTGTACAATGATGTCAAACGTGGATAGAATATTCTCCTCTAGAGAGGAATTTCTATCTTACATACAAAAAAACCACTGCATAAAAGTGAGAAACAAAAGATCTAGTAGCCAAAGAGGAGAGGAGCCTAAGCTCAGATTCATTGTTCTGATCAATAAAGCTTTATTAAGTGTTGCTCTATTTGTTGAAGACGATTGCATCTTATATCCTGAGACTAGGATGCCTCCTTATCTAACCAAAAACAGCAAGATCTGCTGCAATTGACCTGATGCCCAAAAAACATACAATTGATCTGGAAACAAAATTTGCTACTGTTGACCTGGTAACCACCAAGGCTGCAATAGTGCTGGTAGCAAAACTTGTTGTAGTGGACTTGGGAGCCAAGGAACAGTGTAATAGAAAATGTATGTGCCAAAGAAGGCTCTCTAGACAGTGGGTTTGGATTTAATAAGGAATAGAGATGGAAGGAGCTGTGCTTGCATGTCAACCCCTGAATTGGAACACCTCCCTGCATCCTGGATGTGGTCTTCAAAATCTGCCTATAGTTGTGAGACCTGATCATTATAATTATGAAATTCTTGGTCCAACAAGAACTTGGTCTGGACCATAGGAAATAGTTATCAGTTAGTAGGAGAATAGCTTTCACACCAATTAAAAAAGATCTGATCAGCATGCATGACCTCTTCATTGAATTGAAAAGCATTTTTGGAAATCCAAATAAACGATAATGCATGTGCTCTGATGTGTACCCATGTAGCATAAGGAAGTTTGAGTGCATCTCCCAAAAGAACAGACCTCTAGTTTATTGGTTCCCCTATTCTTAACTGCACAACGCCTTACCCTTTTGATTTGGTAAATTTCCCTTGACATATCTATGCATGGTTTCCATCCATCCTTGGAAGAGATCATCTAAACATATAATCATATGAACATATTTTGGGTTGAAACTCTTCCCAAAAGACACATGCACAATATCAATAAAGTCCTACAAAACAAGGTGTGTGGATCTTATGGCATCATATCTACTTTTTTGGAGCAGTCCCTTGGATTCATACTGAACTCTTTGACTGTGTTGCAAACATGTTGTTCCACGAGGGGCCTATACACGTAATCAATTGGTGCTTGTGTACAATTCATAACATGAATTGAGAACCCCTCTAACCCAAAGGGATATTATTGTTGAAAAATGTCTCCCCCCTCTCCTTTCTCCTTCCAAGCAATAATGTCCTTCTTTGATGGCGCTATCCTCAATGTCTCTACTTCATTGATAGCCCATTGATAGTCACCAAGGCTTTTTCATGTACCTTCTTAGTATCTCTTGGTGTTACATTACGCTCACTGGATTTTCTTGGCATATTAATGTTCTGACTGATGGTGTTGATTGCATCAACAATCATGTCAAGAGTTGTGTTATCATCAATCATAACATTCTAACCCAAAATTTCCATTGAATCCTTCTTACCCTTCTGATGTTTTGATTCTTCATAAATGAAGGTGATAGGTAGTAGACTTTTAAGCCGACTTGGATGAAGATGGCCTCATCACCTTCTTGACCCAGTATACCCTTATTTACTCCTGTTACATGCTCGATGTCTTCAAAATCCAAAGAATCATTTCTTTTAATGAACAAGTGGACCTTCTTAAAAGCCTTAACACTTTCATTATATGTGTCAACATACCCACTGTGGATCATTGCAGCCACCATTATAAACTTCCTGGGAGGGCTTGCTCTTCTTGTTGGTTGCATTACTATCACCAATATCTCCACTTACTCTCTTTCCTTTTAACTTCTTGGTTGAAATTTCAATGCTTTTACTTGCCATGTCTTATTTTACAACACAATGTCAAATCAACTTGAACAAAACACATAAATCCAACCACAACCACTTTAAACATGCTTTAGTTTGCATTTTAAAATGACTAAGATTGTAAAAGGAATACAAAAATAACAAAAAACCCATCGAAGATTCAAATTTAAATGTAAAATCTAGCCCTAGCATTTCAGCTCCCATCCAAGATCGGTTTTGAAACTGATCTTGACTAACAATATAGGGCCAAGGCTAGCCCCTTCATCTTCCTATCAAAGATAGGTTAACCAATCTTGCATGGAGAGATGAAGGATGAAGGGTAGGCCCAACTATGGAGAGATGAAGGATAAAGGTTTTGAAACTGATCTAGGAGAAAGGTAAGACTAAGTCTTTCATCCCCCTCTTGCTTAGGGATGAAAGGCAAAGACTTTACTTCTCACCAAGATCGGCTTTTAAACTGATCTTTCATGAAAGGTAAAACATAAGCCTTTCAAATTTAAAGTTTGAGTTTCAAATTTAAATCTTAAAGCAAATTTTAAAATTTGAAATCTTGGATGGGGGATGAAGGCAAAGGGTAGGCCTTCCAAACCTCCAACCCAGATATGGGTTGTGCATTTAAAAGGCCTATGCCTTGCCTTCACCAAGATCAGCTGATCTTGGATGGGGGGATGAAGATAATATGCTTAGACTCTCATCTCTCTTCCATGATTGGTTTTAAAACCAATGGCATAGCATTTGAAATGCTTATGTTTTACATTTTACCATAAATCAATTTTAAAACCGATCTTGGATGGGGATGAAGGCAAAGATCTGGGTTGTGAGTTTGAAAGGCCTATGCTATGCCTTCACTAAGACTGGTTTTAAAACTAATCCTGGATAAGGTAATGGAAGGAAATATGTTGAGACTCACCCACTTTCGGTTGTAGAACTGATTCTGGTGAAAGGCATATCATTTGAAAGGCTTATGTTTTATATATCACCCAAGATCGGTATTAATACCGATCTTGGATAGGTGATGCACTTAGGAATTTTAAGGAGTCTCTACACTTTGTGACAACCCCCCTTGATTTTTTCTTATTTTCCCCCTTCTTCCTCTCACTCATTCCCCTCTCTCTCTTCCTCTTCTCTCTACTCAGTAGTAGGTATTTTTGTTACAATTATCTGGAGCATTGTGTTAATACTAAGAAAAGTGGTGTTAACACTAAAGAAAAGTGTCGTTAACATCTAGGAAATACTAACGAAAAGTGGTGTTAACATCTAGGATGAATGCTGACAACAAATAAAGAAGGTGAAACACAAGGCTCAAAGGATAAAGGATGAAGAGAAAAGATCCAGCTAGAAGATAAGCTCCAGATGCCCAAATGCGCAAGAGGTAGGAAAAAGGCAAACACCCAAAGCTAAAGGCGAGGCAGAAAGGCAAAAGAAGAAGGCAGAGGAAGAAAGGCAAAAGCAAAAAGCAAAGGTGAAAGGGAAAACATGAGAAGCTAGAGATAATGGGGCAAGGGCAAAGGGCAAGGCACTAAAAGACAAAGCCACAAATCTAGGAGGGTAGGGTTCTCGACTTGCGGAACAGTGGTTGCACAGCAAAAACAGGGCACTTTTCTAAGTGCCTACAGAAAACTTCTGCCACCAAAATGGACCCCAAAATGGCCCGCAGCATATACTACCCTCTCGCCACACCGCGAAGGGCATCCGAATCTACAGTGCACTCTTGCACTTTTTGGCTGTGCTACCTGCAGAGATTGGCTCCCAAACTCAAAAAAGGATAGCAACACTGATCCTCTTACCAAGACATGGTGAACTTGGTTTGCTTTCTTGAGCTCCCTACCATGAACCGAGCTCTGATACCATGTGAAGATAGTGGGAGAGAAGTAAGGAGTCTCACTTGCAGCCTTCTCACATACACAATAGGGGAATATACACAAAGGTGGAAGACTGTCTTTCGATAACTCATCGATAAAAAACTACATCCACTTGTTTGACATACATTCACTTTGCTCCGAATTTGATGTTAGAAACTCAGCTTGCACTTTGGATCATGTAGTAAAGACTTCAATCTTGAGGAAGTCATGCTTTCATCATGCTTGAAGTCGAACCATAGTCAGAATAATAAATTCTTCCATATCTGTACAAACAAGATTTGCTCCAACTATGGTCAGACTTGTAACAATTGGATTATAGTTGGAATTCCTTCCGCCATCTTCATAAGTGCTCTCCATGCTTGAAATTATTGGAATCAGACCATGAAGTGAATAGGCGTCATAGGGCCTTGAATTCAAGACCCACAACCATGATGATAATTCGTGTGAATGTCAGGGTAAGGATGGTTGAGGAAATCTAGGTCAGAGTGCAATGGATGAGGGAATCCAAGAGGACATCACAACCAAAATGCTATAAAAGGGCATGCCCTCTCTATTGCAGGGGCTGTTGGGTCACTTGTAAGGAATAGACTGTATAGCTAGATGGAAGCCGATGTAAAGATTATCAATTCAATGCTGCATGTGTGTGGTTAGATGAGTCAAGTTGTGAGCTCTCTATCAGAGGCACAACTCTAAGATGTAAATCTTTTTGACCCCATTGTGGCTAATGGAATAGAAGGTTTTGGAAGGCAGTTGAGGAGAATCAATCTATTTTATTGTTTAGTGCATGTAGAATAGAAAAGCCCTACCATATGAACAATGCAAGTCTCAGTCTCTTAGTCTCTCTTAAAGTCTCTCTTCCCCTCTCTCATTGCTCTCCTCCACCTTAGCAATCATGATGCATGTCCATGAATCTAGAACATAGAAGGCCAAAACAAAATGAATTTTCTAGCTGAGATGATGGTGGTGGCCTTTTTTAGTTTGGCCAAATGGGGTTTTATGGCAGCTCCCTTCACTCCCAAGCCATCTCTAGAAGGAAAACAATAGGTGAAAATTGTTATCTATTCCCTTTAGGGTAAAGCAATTGGCTGGCCAAATTGTTGGCCTTACACTTGCTTAGATCCGGGTTTGCAACTGGATACAAGCGAGTTTGGACGTCACCATATGTTGAGTTCCCCTAAAATCACCTAGGCTCTCATGGAGCAGAGTCGAATTTTCCTTAGCTCGCATCTAGTGTCCTTCATACCATGGTACCATGGATTGGCAATTAACAATATGAACTTAACACACCATGTACAATGTTTTCTAGTGATTCTTTGCTTCTCTAGCCTCTCACAAGAGTATCATTCCGTTTAATCTTCTATTGGGGGTTGTTTTGGTACATATTTGATTCATGTACTACAATAGTCTCGATTCTATGAGTTGATGGGGTCCCTTGGCTATACTGGGGTGATCATAAATACCTAGAGTCCTTGCATGAGAAGACGAACTTGGATGGGTGAGAGTTTTGATAGAGAGTTGAGGTTTCAAGACTCCAAGGGAGTGCCTTTGTTGGACAATGGAAACAAATGGAGAGCCTATCGTTGCAATACAAGTTAAGCCACTACTTAGTTGGAACATCAGGTCAACGGTGAAAGAGTCATACATGCAAACCCCTTCATCTAGATAGAATAGCATGAGTCATAGACCCCTTGGTTAATCCTTTTAAGGGTGGTTGGACCAAAGGAAGTAGGGAAAAAGATTGTGCTCAAGAAGTATCCCAAGACTTGGCAAGAGGTGAAGTAAGTACCACATGACTACTAACACAATTTATGATTTGATTGGATAGTCTTGTTGGCTACAAGGTCCTTGGACCTCACTTTATATCTAATTTCACATAAACCTAAGAATAAGGCTAATTCTTAGGATGAGGCAAGAAACTAATTAATGAGATATCCCACTTTTCAACATCTGGGGGCACTCACTGGAAAGATGCAAGGCTAGGCTAGTTGTAAAGGGTTAATCTCAATAGGTAGGAGTATATTTTGACAAAACTTTTGCATCAAAAATCAAAATGAGAATAATTAGAGTGCTGTAATGCTATTTTCATGTGCATGCATTATGGGCTTTTATGTTTATCAAATGGATGTCAAGTTACATTTTCTTAATGGAGTCTTATAGGTTCAAGACATAAACATGCAACAACTACTAGGCATTGAGGTAAAGGAAAAGCACATATGGTATACAAACTTAAAAAAGTATGTTATGGTTTGAAAGAAGCTCCAAGCATGGATGTTTTATCAATGCTATGCTTATATATTAATATAAAATCTTGGCAAAAGTTTATTGAGCTCATTTTTTGAGTTTCACAATATTGATAGAATGTACTATACTTTTATATATTTTCTTTTGAATTTTAAAGTAAAACATCTAAATCTTGGTGAAAATTTACATATTCTTCCATAAAATTTTCAAATCTTGGCGAATGTTTCACCGATGCACATTGCAAGACAAAGGATTTGTCAAAAGTGAAGATGATCATGGTTAAACACCTTGAATGACAATGGAAATTTGACAACCATTGCACTATATGTGGATGCTGTGATCATTGTAGGCAATAGCATCAAACTTGAGGAAGCAATTTTGACATAAGAGATAAGTTAGAATTGCATTACACATTAAGCATTCAGATGGGATTGAGATCACCAAAAATAAAGATGGAATCTTTGTTAATCAAAGAAGATAATTGACAAGATGATCAAACAAATCCTACACCACCTACTAATATTCCAATTGAAATCAATCACAATATCTTTAAGATTGAGAGTGGACAATTCCAAGATGCTACATTGTTTTGGTAATCAGTGGGCAAATTGATTTATATTATTCTAGGGACTGAGCATGGCATTTTCTTTGTAGTAGGTTTGGTTAGCCAATTATGGTGATGAACCCATGTGAGCATCATTTGGAACTGTGAAAAGAAGGTTTAAGTACCTCAAAGATACAATGGACCATCGACTATCATATATGAAGGATGCAGGTCAACAGATACCTTACCTCATGGAATTCTTTGTAGTACATAGGGTGGAGATAAAGTGCCAAAGTCAACAACTGGTTTTACATTCTTGCTTAATCAAAATTACTTAGTTTGGTCGTCATTTGGTGAAGCTTTCTTTTTCTAGAACAAAAAAAAAAAAGAAAGCTTTAACATGGTAGAAGATGACCTTTTGTGACAACACATGGTGCAATTGCATTAGTAAAGAATCAAAACCATCATAGGAATGCAAGAGGAAGGAAAACCATACATTCAACATTAGGCCAAGCAAGGAGAAATTCCACCCTTTCACTATTTCTCGGAAGAACAAACAATGAACCTATTCACCAAAGCATTGCCAAGAGAGAAGTTTCAAGAATTGTAAGAAAATGTATTATAGACACGAGGCCTTCATCATAAAGGGGAAGTGTCAAAATACTTAGTATTATAGACATGAGGCCTTCATCATAAAGGGGAAGTGTCAAAACGCTTAGTATTATGTTATCATGGTGACATGGGTTAGTGTGTGTGAGTTGAAGTGGACGTGAGGTTCCAAGAATAAAAGAAAATGGATTATAGACATGAGGCCTTCATCATAAAGGGGAAGTTTCAAATACTTAGTATTATGGTTTCATGGTGTACATAGGTTATTGCATGGTTTGAATTAGGATATAAAGGCATGACCTATATAACTTTATTTTTTCTTTTAAAATAATGTACGTTTGTAGGTCATTGTGATGGTAGTCTCTCTCTCTCTCTCTCTCTCTCTCTCTCTCTCTCGTAAGAATTCGAAATGTTGTGGATTGCTAAAATACTCATGGCTATTACCAAGTAGGTTTCATGGGAATGATTGATTTTTAAGTGATTTACTGGCCATTCCACTTGTGTAGAATAGACTTCTTCACTGAAAATTTGAGCAAGTGTATAGTTCCCACATGTGTAGGTGTGAAATCATAAAGGGGAACCGTTAAATATTTAGTATTATGGTTTCATGGTGTACACAGGTTAGTGCATGAGTTGAATAGGATATAAGTAGACTTGACCTATATAACTTTCTGTTTTCTTTAATAGTGTAGGTCATGTGATGGTAGTCTCTCTCTCTCTCTCTCTCTCTTTCTTGCATGTGCGTGTGCATAAGAATTCAAAATGTTGTGGATTGCTAAGGTACTCATGGCTATTACTAAGTTGGTTTCATGGGAATGGCTGATTTTTGAGTGATTTAGTGGCCCTTCCACTTGTGTAGAATAGACTTCTTCATTGAAAATGTGAGCAATTTGTATGTTCCCACATATATAGGTGTGAAATTGAGCTCTCAAGTATTTTTAGTTACATGTACCATATTTTTGGATATTGCAAGACTGGCTAGGCTTTGTGTTTTATGTGATAGCATTCCTAGTAATGGAAAACTCAGAACATTTGATAGAATAGAATATAACAAGAGTGCACAAGTGCCCTTGGCCATTGCCTCCTAGTATCCTGGTAAAGCAAGTGTTTTTGGATGCAAAAGAGAAATCAAATAATTTTCTGGGCTATTAAAAGATAATTTTTGGCAATTGGAAACATAGAATTTAGTTGATGTTTTTAAAATTACAAATGGAAATTCATAAAATAGTTTCAATCTTTCACTGTAAGAGTGCTTCCTTCGCAGTAAGGAGGCACTGCTAACAAACCAAGCATTTACATTTTTCGAGGGGAGTATTGAGAGGTGCTTTTTGGTTTGTCTAACAAACCAACCATTAGTATTTATAGAGGGGAGTATTGAGAGGTGCTTTTTTGGTTTGTGGAATTCATTGGGGTGCTTTTTGGTGTGTTGAATTGTTTAAGAGACACCATTCTTATTTTTAGTAGTGAGAGGCACCATTTTGGAGACGTGGATAGACTTGAGGAAAAGGTGTGCTTGTGAGCCTATGGAGGAAACGTACGCTATAGCGAGGAAAAAACGTGAGGTTATTAGGGGATGGGGGCTCGAGGGAGAGACACAAAGAAGGATGAGAGGATAATCTAGAGATGGGAGTTCCAATTGGGTGGAGGGGGGACTCTTATCTGGGGGAAGGAGGATGAGGACCGTAGGATGGGGGAGGGAAGATCTGGGCCGAAGGTAGGCATGCCAAAGGAGTTCACGTGAAAGGTTGAATGAATGAAAGATCAATAATCAACATTGATCATCTTGACCATCTTCTTCATCTTCAACCAACTTCCTCATCATCTTCTTCATTTTTCCACTGCTCTACCCAACTTCATCGCCATCGCCATAGCTTCTTTGCCATTTCCGTCGCCATAGCCATTTCCTCTCACTGCTCCCTCCCCTCCCCTATGGCTCTCTCCACTGCCCTCGCTGGCTCCAGCCTCTCCTCCCTCTCCCTCCGTTCCCCTAAGCCCTCCCCCCTCCCCCTCGGTTCCCAGCCCTCTCGCCTCTCCCCCTTTCCTTCCATCCGTTCTTCCCTTCCTTCCCTCACCCCTGACTCTCCTCTCCTCCCCTCCAATGTCTCCCACATCAGTGGCTCCGTCCTCGCTGGTGCCCTCTTCGCTGCCCTCGCTTCCACAGACTCCGCCCTCGCTTCCCAGCAGATTATGCAGCTCGCTGCTGACGATAACCGAGGCCTCGCCCTCTTGCTCCCCCTTGTGCCCGCTCTTGCCTGGGTTCTTTTCAACATCTTGCAGCCAGCTCTCAACCAGGTCGACCGCATGCGAAGCGCCAAAGCCTTGGCAATCGGCCTCGGCCTCGGCACTGCGGCCTCTCTCGTCGCTGCCCCTCATGCGTCCGCTGCCCAGGAGATCGCCAACATTGCCGCAGATAGTGATTCGAGAGGCTTGCTGTTGTTAGGCGTCCTAATTCCGGCCATCGGGTGGGTTCTTTTAAACATTCTGCAGCCAGCATTGAACCAGGTAAACAAGATGCGCTCCTCGAAAGGCTTAGTCGGAGCGATTGGTCTCGGAGCCGCCTCTGCCCTCTTTTCTCCTGAAGCCGATGCAGCTGTGCAAGAGCTTGCCACTGTTGCCGATAGTGACTCGAGGGGTCTCCTGCTTCTAGGAATCCTCGTCCCTGCGATTGGGTGGGTGCTATTCAACATACTGCAGCCAGCATTGAATCAGGTCAACAAGATGCGAGCATCCAAAGGGATTGCGGGAGCTGTCGGGCTTGGAGCGATGTCAGCAATTTTCTCCCCTCAAGCAGATGCTGCCGTCCAAGAGATGGCAAGTCTGGCAGACAGTGACAACAGAGGGACGCTGTTGTTGGGTATTCTGGTTCCGGCGATTGGGTGGGTGCTTTTCAACATCCTGCAGCCAGCACTGAATCAACTAAACAAGATGCGAGCAGGGAAGTGAAACTGAAAATGTGAGGTAGAACGTAGTATTTCTGTATGATAGTTCATGAGCTGTATGATGTTGGATATGTTTGTTGTTGTTTAGGCTACGCAGAGAACTGGAAATATCCCTTCTCTCTACCTTTATCCTGCTCATCTCATGTGCCCCCCCTACATACACCAGCAGCTCCCCCCGGAATGTGTGTAACTTTGCACGCAATCAGTGTCCCTAAGTGACCATTTATTGAATTTGTGGTTGAAAATGTTTCGAGTGGCCACATGAGCATGCTATTTTGACTTTTAAACAGAGTTCTGATTATTATGCTGTGATCTCTTTATTTTGATCTCTTTTGGTGACTTTCGGTAGCTCTTTCTGTATTGCTTCATCTTAATATTTATCTAGTTTCTCATACGAAGTCTTTCCCTAGTGTGACACACACGTACATTTCTTCTCATCCTATTAGAGATATGCATGTTTAATGCACCTTAATCTAGCAAGTTGATGCTGCATTTGGTCGTAGATTTTTCATTGATTTTTGTAAGTTAATTATTATGTTGAAGTTATTTTTAAAGCACCTTGAAGTCTATATAGAAGCTAACCCAAATCTTCTCTATTTCTTTAGAGGAATGGAAGTAATATTTGTAACTAATAGCTCTTGAGAATGAGTTAAATCTCCTTAGCCACCTAAAGGATCTCCTTGCAAGGGTTACTCTCATAATTGAGTTTGAGGAGAAGTTTTGGGACTTTTTAGGAAGTAGAATTAGGCTGATATCATGGAGACAAGTGTTGGAGACAATTTAATACAAGACCACAATTTGTTTAAACTTTTAATTCGGATATCTTTTCGGTCACTCAAGGAACTCTATGGAACCATTAATAATCTTACACATTTTGTGGTTGGATAGGTTTGGCTATAGATCATCATGTTTCCTAAAGCTAGTAGTTGTGTAGTTTGTTTTAGTTTAGAATTGGAGGCTCTTGACATGAATTTAGTTGCTTCTCTTGATTTGGTCACCTCTTCCAATACGCCCCTAACCCATGGAGAATTGTTGGTGATGTGTATGGTCAATTTTGGCTAGATAAGGATATTTCTTCTTAAGGTAGAATAGAGAATTAGAGTTTAGTGACTTTTACAAAGATAGCTTTAATCTCTCTCTCTCTCTCTCTCTCTCTCTCTCTCTCTCTCTCTCTCTCTCTCTCTCTCTTTGAGCTCAAGGATGTTGGAATTCATTTAGAAAAAATACTCTACATTTTGGTTGGTTTATAAAAATAACATCCTTTTTTGGATGATAGGGTGGTGAGAGGCTTCTTAACCTCACACCCAAATTTTGCTACTAGTATTTCACCAATGGTCACGAGTCAGAGAAGAGGATTGTGTAAAAACAACCTTACACATATACATGTAGAACATAGGGCAATATATGCCTAAGGTCATAGCCACATTTGCACTCCACATACTAACACATGCTTGGTGAGCCATGACATTATACCTAATCATAGAAATGAGGCAATTAGATAAAATCTGGGGAGAGTCTCCAATGAAAGTCTTGCCATTGCATGCAGAGTTTCAACTGCAGATGCCAGAAATTGAGTAGTACATCACTCACTTGCCTAGCATGTTCAATCATCCAACCTAGTTCCAATCAAAGTCTCTACTCTTGGCACTTTCATTTTTTTCATTTCTAATCATGGTTTGCATCTCATGATTCATCATGGTCCTCATCTAGGCAAGGCTTGAATCATAGTGTTGCGACATCTTCCCATATATTATTGTGCCTTATAGATGTACTTCACATAGCACCTTTCTCTTGAACAAGTATGTAATTTTCATGTCATCTAGAGGTTGACTTAGAGGTACAATTGATATTGAATATAAATATCTCCCTCATAGGAACCATAGGTTTGGAAAGATGTAAAATGAGGGCCATGTAGGCCTAATGTTTTACTATTTTAAAGCAAAAAATGTGGAAAATTTTATGTAACATCCTAGTCCTCGCCATTTTGGACTTGACCCTCGACTAGAATGAGAGGTGGAAAAGCCAACAAAGGAGGCCAGGCAAATTCATAAAAAGGGGATAGAGTTGGAAGATGAAAGAGAGGGGAAGAGTAGAAGTGAAAAGAGAGGGGAAAGGGAAGAGGAGAAGAAGAGACAGAGAAGGGTGAGGGGAAAGGAGAGATAGAGATTGGGAGAGAGAAAGTGAAAAAGCACATAGAAGGAAGGTGTGAGATAAAATTAGATGGCACACCAAAAGTGTACAAAGAGATGTAAATGGGAACTTATATAGTCCCTCAACATTTCCCACCTAAAAGTCCTCTAAAGGGCTTGTTAAATAGCCCTTTCCCCCATTCATTACAAACATCGCTTCCCATAGATTTTGCCCTCAAAATTGTATATCCTAGCTTTTGGAAAAAAACTGTAGCTAATATCAACTACTAGTCAGGCCGGTAGGTGATAGCGGTGGTCCTAGACAATGCTTTCTAGTTGCCCATGAATTCTCATCCTCAAGGAGTCCGTGCCACCACTGATAAGATACTCTATGTAGACCTTGTTCTAGAGGACATGGTCTTTGAAACCCATGATGCACTGCATGACATAGAGGATGTGATCCTCCTCATTCATAGGTGGTAGCTCAGGAAGAACTTGGACATGCTGTCCTACATGTGGCTTTAGCAAGGACACATCGAAAACATTATGAATCTTGGAAGTACTGGAGAGCTACAACTCATATGACACCTCTCCAACTTTGCAGATGATCTTGTAGGGACCGTAATACTTGTGAGCAAGCTTTGTGTTGGTGTTACCTTTTAGCAAGGCATAACAATCCTTCTGGAGGTGTAAATGCACATAATCTCCTGCAAAAGACATATACCTCCTGCGTCTATCTGCATACTTCTTCTTCTTGGCTTGGGCATCCTGCATATTCTTCTTAGCCAATTGTAGAAGGGCATCCATTCTTTCCAATTCACTTCTTGCTTGCTAATTTTTCATAGCCATGTCTGATATAAAAGGCAACATCCCAACCTTGCATACATACATTGCTTCAGAAGGGCTCATGCCAACTGAAAAATGCTTGGTACTGTTGCAACAAAATTTAGCAAGAGCCAACCACTTATCCTAGGACTTCTATGTATCTTGACAAAATTGCCTCAAATATTCCTCCACCTATTGGTTCATCCTTTCTGATTGTTCATCCATCTCATGGTGGTAAGCAATGCTGGGTGTGAGGAGAGTATCCATTGTTGTGAATATCTCCTACCAAAAGTGACCCATAAATTTTGCATCTGTAGTAGTGACAATTTCATGAGGGAAGCCATGATGCCTAAAAACATGCTCAATAAATTGTCAATCAACCTGCGATTCTGAATACCGGGTCTTAGTGGGTATGAAGTGATCCTATTTAGTCATTCTATCCACCATTACATACGAATTCCATCGCTACTCACAATGTGACCAAGATTCTCAACCTCTTTTGCCATGAAAGTGCACTTGCTAGTTGTAGCATAAAGCTGATGCAACCTTAGAAGTTCCAGCCTTTGGTTGACTTGTCTAATGTGTTCCTACTTATCCTTGCTATAAATGAGGATGTCATAAAAAAATACTAGCACACATTTGTAAAGAAGGGGTTGCAAAATTTTGTTCATGAGTGCCTGGAAAGTAGCCGATGCATTGGTTAATCCAAAAGGCATCCTTTTGAACTCATATAAACCTCTCTCTATGTGAAAGACTATCTTGTGCTCATCTCCTTGTTTCATTTTGATTTGATGGTAGCTTTCAATCCTAGTGGAAAATTGAGCACCCTTGAGTTCATCCAATAGGTCATCTATCTTGGGGATCAGAAACTTGTTCTTGATAGTGGCCTTACTCAAGTCTCTGTGGTCAATGCACACGCAGTATGATCTATCTTTTTTCTTTACCAGTAGTACTGGAGATGCAAAAGGAGAAGTGCTATGAGGGATAAAATTCTTTTCAAGAAATTCTTGCACTTGTGTTGCTAAATCTTCTCGTTCTACCTTAGAGAGGCGGTACGAGGCCTTATGAATTGGCTTACTGCTAGGCTCAGGGACTATGGCTCAACACTCTCTCCTTAGGGGCAACTATGAAGGGATATCAGCAAACACATGAAAATTTTGAGAGCAAATTCTGCATATGACAATCCTCAACACGGGAAATGCTACCCTCCTTAGATACTGACACATTAGGTGCATAGATGGTACACTCCCTCTTGAGCTCTCTGGCCAGCCGCCTTGCTAAAATGACCTACAATTTAGGGGTTGCAATATCGTGCAATATTAGAGATCTACCCCAGTGGACAAATATCCATGACAAAGCATTTAAATCCATGCTAATTTTGCTCAATGATTTCAACCAATTACAGCCTAGGATAGCATATATTGGCCCATATCCAATGGCAAGAGATAACCTGCAAATTCATAATCATCAAAGACATGTGAAATAGGTGGATATCTCAAATATCTTACATATGCATGGACATGTGAAATAGGTGGATATCTCAAAAAGAGATCTCTATATCGAGCCGTATGCTTGCTTGAGAAGCATTTTCCCTCGAGCATTATGACAACTCAAGTCCACTTGCTTGTGCACATAGTTGATGAGGTGGCTATAGCAGGTACCGTTCATAGTCGATGGATATTTTTTCTCGAGCGGTTTATGAAAACTTGAAAGGGGTTTGTAAGACAAAGAGCAAGACCGGAAGTAAGCATGGCAGAGGGATGGCTTGTGCAAGAGTCATTAGTATATATCACAGAGTTTCTTGCATCCACGGATCTTGATATGCCGCAAGCTTGGCACAAAGGATGATGATCGCATCGTTGGCGAGCTGGTTCCCCAAGGAAAAGGGATTGAAAGAAAGATGAGCGAAGAGCAAATGGAGAAATTCAATAAGTTTTGTATCCTCAATAGCCCTAAGATGCAGAAGTGGATTGAGAGATATGAAGTGGCCAAAGCAGAAAGAATAAATACAAGGACGAGATTCAGAGTAATGTATAGGCGATCACAACCATATCCACGAGATCTGGCTCTTCTCCCTACTCACATGTCACTTGATTGGTTACAACTGGCTCTACGTAAAGCCGAACGTGATGGAGAGACAATAAACGAGCGCGAGCGAGAGTTATCATCTGGATGTATGGTGCATGTAAGTTTCTTACCTCTTGACGTAATTAAGTAATTATTTGTGGCAATATATGCTATAAAATAGATGCATCTTCATTGTTTTAATGATGCTCTTTTACAATACAAAAAGTACAGTGCATTATGGTCATATGTACGACATTTTCACATGGAACGCATCGATTCAAAGAGAGTCACGTATGATTGTGGAGTCATGGCTAACTTCACACAAGATAGCCGAGCAAGTGCTTCAGATACCAATCTTCTCTCCTCACAGTTGGATTATTGTGGAACCATATGCGACATCTATGAAATTGATTACAGACGATTTACTATTCTCATTCTTGATGTAAAATGGTTTAGAACTACTTACAACGGTCCCCATGCGACAGTGAGAAAAGATAGTAGCGGTCTCTTTGCAATAGACTCCACCAAACATTGGACCGATGAAAGTGATACTTTTGTTCTTCCGGAGCACTGTGAGCAGGTGCATACTAATGATTTAATTAGTCGAAGCTTTCGTTTTTAAAGTCCATTGATACATGTACTTGAGCATAATTTCATATATATAATTGGCGACATTTGGCACCCATCTTCAATATAGGTGGTTTTTCATCCGGATCGTTCTGATCCAAGATGGTGGTACGTGATCCAAGTTGCACCACGAAGTAAGCAAATTTTTGAAGATCGAGATGTGGATATGGAGATGCCACTACCAATACTGGATCCAATTGATGAATCTAGCGAAGAAGATGTAGATCACCATATGAGCCAAGAGGAAGATGCGCATAATGACATCGCACGGGAGGAGGATGGAGATCACGATATTGACGAAGAAGACAACAATCATCAAGATCAATCACCACACTTAAGCTTTATTGAAGAAGATGATCAAATACTTTTAGGTGAACGTACGATGCTAGAGTACGATGATGATATAGGAAATCAACTCGGTATTGATGTAAATGCTCTTATTTGATTTTTCTCATCTCAAACTTGGACATGAATATATGAGCTTCAAAGGCTTGATGTACATGCTCTCATTTTTTAATTCTCTATGAGCTCAAACATGTATGAAAATTTAAAAAAATTTGTCATTGGAAAAAACTAACTTTTAAGGCCTAAAAAAAAAAAAAAAACCTTTCTGTAAAAATGTCGCTATAATATTTTGTATCAGTGTCGCTATATAGCGACTTTTAGCAACAGTCGCTATATAGCGACGATTTAGGAAACCCGCTTTTCATACTGACGATTAACGCTAAGTGGGTGCTAAACGTCGGTACGTAAACATCGCAATAGGATCCGTGTGTAGTAGTGTATGTACAGTAGGCTAGGATGTTTGTTACCATCAAGGGTTTTCTCTAGATTGCAAGTAAAGCTTCACAAAGTCTATGCAAAAAAGAAGAGCCCAAGCTTTGCTGCGGAAGATGCTTGATATCATTTTCAGAGAGCATGGATGTAGTGCTTAGGTAAGGAGGGTTGACAAATGACTGGGAGGACAAGCAATGGGTTGACTTGATGCTTCGTCACCTGAGGCCAATCTAGGAGCATGAGGTAAGAGTTGATTCAACTTGATGCTATTGTTAAGATCACTTGAAAGGATCTTGATGAAGTCTATGGCGGAACAAGGCCTTGTGGAGGCATGAGAATTGAAGAGGACATCATGACAAAGGAGGTTTACAAAGATCTTGATAGAGCTCTACTGACAATGACAGTCGGGATATTGCACTGCTTTTGATCATCCAAGACTATGCTCATCTAGAATGCTCTACTTTAGACATCCTCTAATGATAGTTGTCTTTTTGTGTTGTCTAGAGTCTACTGAATGATCTTGGATGTTGGAATCATCCTGCTCACAGACACACACAGATCCTCTCAAGGTCACAGTGGCAAGTTTTTGGGATATTGTCTCTCGGCATTCGACTATGATTACGACTATTGACATTTAGGTAATATGTCAGTTTCTTATTCATTCATGAGACTTATCCTCGGTGCTCATATTCTCGATGTTTATATCCTCAACGTTAACTTGGAACCCAAGGAAGGGCCCATTCCCTCGGATTATACTATCTTTGGGGAAGGAATCGCACCAGCTCCCCGCCCACACTATGTGTGGTTATAATAATTATATATTAAATATAATAATATAAATATTTTTAATTACTTGTCTATTCAAAATTTCTTTTTTTCAATTTGGATTCTTATAACATTCCTTTTGTTTAATGCATGTTATCAATGTGAGGGAGCAAGGAAATCCAAGATGGATGCAAGATTGAAGGATGACTGCACCTTTATTCAAATGGTTATAGTCCATGTGACAATATTGTGAAAACTGCAATGAGGATCAATTATTGTATCGCCTTATTCATGTATTTGTTGGACTTCAGCTTCCAAAATATGGACATCACAAAATCAATAATAAATCACCACCCATGACATTTGGAGGGAGGATTGGTTCCTAACGGACCCTGTGTCACATCCCATGTCCTCTATTTTACTCATTCTCTTTTTTCCTTAAACAATTGATAAAATAGTAGGATTCAACTTCAATTTCGAGTTAGTAGTTACGTGCTCCACGATGGAAAGACTACCTATGACAAATCTAGTTTATTATTATTTGCATGAATTTATTTAGTGTAATGCAAGCATTGGTGTACGTTTGTTGTTTAGCATGGCTTTAAAGGAGGAACTTGCACAATGTTTGACTTTATTGGGGTTGTTTTATTACGCTGATTCTTTTTGTGGTTCATAGGCTACTGCACTGTTGAATGCCTATTGAATACTAATTGATGCGCACAAGTGTTGTGTGCCTATAGAATACTAATTGATGCCTAGTGAATACTAATTGATGCACGCAAGTGTTGTGAGCCTAGAGATTACTAATTGATGCATGCAACAAGCTCTTTCCCTCAGCCTTGTCACAAATTACTCACTCTGAATCTATGGGTTTTAGCATCATCAAGACTCTTAAGTAGGAGGCTTCGCTTTCATTATGCTTCCTTTGTGACATTGGATGAACTCTTTGTCCACCTTTTGTATGGAAGAAACAAAAGACATTCGAATCTGATTGGATGAGAGAGATGACAAACAATTATGATGTATGCCAAAGAATTGCCAAACCCCAACACAAGGAATTCAATCCCCCTAACCAAAGTCATGGCACAAGAACCGTTTGAAAAATAGAAAATTGACTTTGTAGGACCAATACATTCTACTACTAAAGGAACACAAGCCCGTTACATAATTGTGGCAACTTGTTATTTCAGTTAATGGGTTGAGACAAACGTAGTACACAAAGATGATGCTAGAAGTACTGCCAAGTACCTTAATGAAAATGTGATCACATGGTATGGTTGCCCCTTAGAAATAGCCTCTGATCGAGGCACGCACTTTGTCAATGAAGTGATTCAGGAACTTCTCTTAGGATTCATGGTTGTACACCAAAAGAGCACTCCCTACTATTCCCAGGGGAATGGGCAAGCAGAATCTGCCAATAAAACCTATGCATTTTTCTCGCAAAGGTAGTGGAACCCAAATGCTCTAACTGGGCAGAAAAGATGAACTCTGCCTTATGGGCCTAACCACTTTCAAGGTCAACACAGGTCTTATGCCATTCCAACTAGTATATGGTTCCGAACGCAGTAGTTTCATTAGAATTCATTATCCCCAGTCTTTGAGTGGTAGTATAGGAGCACCTTGGTGATAAAGAATCTCTTGAAGCACAACTACTCCAACTTGAGAAGCATACTGAAACGAGATTAAGAGCCTATTATGCAATGACAACAAAAAATAGGTAAAGAAAGGCATGGTTTGATAGGAATATCAAAGACAAGGAGATTAATGAAGGTTACCTTGTCTCACTCTACAATGCCAAAGTCCACAAGGGTAAACTAAAGTATCAAGGTCAAGGACCTATTAAAGTCAAGAAGATTTCCCCCATTAGCATTGCGCTCCTAGAAAATCGACGATCAATGGCAATGGGCAGTAGACTCAAATGCTAGTACCACAACTCACAACTCATCCACAATAGCTTGCAAGCCAACTCGACAAAAATAAATATTTGGGAATCTCAAATCCCCCCTAGTTAGAACTATATTGTTACACATGCACTCATGAGCGTATGTACATTTTTGGACATATAGGTAGACCTAATCTATTTTAATCTAGGGCTCAGAGGTCATGACTAGGTCCTAGCTTCCCTATGTATTCTAGCAAATAAGTGCAATGTTAGTCCTTGCCTAGTTGTTAGGTCACGTTCACTCTCATGCATATGAATAAGTCACGTGCACTCACATGATTTTGAATAGGAACATAGTAAACTTTCATTTCACATTCTTGAACTATGTAATGAATTCACATCACACACATGTATTCATGCACAAATTTCACACTTGCATACAAACTGATCTACAAGTTGAATGATTAGGGTATAATCCTATCCAAAATCGATGCATGATGGGGAAAAATGCAAAAGCTCAAGAAGATTCAATGAAAGAGACCGCAGCCTCAGCAACGAGACTCCTGCCAAAGTTCACAACCATCTACCTCTTCTCGACCAAAGTGAACCCAATAATTTGTGGTGCAAAGAGACAGTGTTAAAGGAAGAGTCAATGCATGAAATGAAATTAGAAGAAATACCAATGTAGCCCAGATCTCCCTCCAACTATACGACTATTGATGCAGCAAAGTCCCAAGAATTTTTGTGGCCACCTCCATTGGCATATGCACTTTCCAATGCCACAAAAGACTTCCTAGGGAAAAGGGGACTTGGTACCTTATTTGATCTTCTAGAATTCCTATAGGAAACTTTTTTGTCGTAGATAGCTATAGCAGGCATGCACATTTGATCTGTCCATGACCTGGGCAATGGCAAATGGCATTCTCTACAGCTAGATTTTGTATGCACAAACACCCCAAAGCAAAAAACATGCACAAAGTGGTAGCACCAAGCCATTGGATACAACAATCATCTATGATGGGGGTATGGTAGACCATGCATTTCGGACCCTGTTGCATAGCAGGATAGGCATTCGTTTAACTATTGCGGCTGTGAATACCACAGTCTTGCTCTGTACATGATGAAGTTGCTTCTTGATTCCTTCCTCCCTCATCCTAAGGTTGCTGATGTTCTCCTTCATCTCCTCCACTTTTTGCTCACTCTGTGTAATAGCTTCACTCTAGCTTCATCTGAATCCCTTAGCATCTGTTGAAGCTAGTTAAACTACTCAAAAACATCTTCATGGGCCGTTTCCAAGACTTCCACTCTAGTTTGGAAATCTCTCAAAACGACGGACTGCTTTTCATAGCTGTCGAAAGCCATGGCAAGCTAGTGCACAGCCCTATCGTAATTTTGTTGCAGGGTGTTGTAGCTTACTCTTTGGACTTCCAACAGTGTTTCAAAAAAACAACCCTCACTGTGGCTATTACAAATTGCTCCACCGTGGCTACTCTTTGCATCCTTTTTGGCTTGGAGAGCTGCCATGTTGTCTTCTCCACCCTGGCTGCTCTTTGCCCCATCCTTCCTGGCCTTGAAGCTCTCTTGCAGTGCTTGCATCACCTTTCTGGTTTCAGCATTCTCCCTTTTCAGCTCCTCCATCATCTGGGATTTTTCAATGTTCAATGCATTTTGCATGTTGTAGAGCCATTTGTAAAGACACCCCTTTTCGGCTCTCTGATCTTCAAGGCCCTTTTGCATCTTTTCTAGCTCCTTGTCTGCCATGTCTTCTCACTTCTTTGAGCCTACTATCTCGGAGCTCCTTCATGTGCTTCTCTCCTTCTTCTCTTCTATAACTTTCCATGTTGACCATTTTTTTAGCGGCCTTAGCTTGCTCTTGTGCTTGCAAGGCCCTCGCTTGTGCCTCCTCTACCTTGGCTTCTGCACCTTCCTTGAGACTTTTCTCAAGTTGCGCTGCCTTTGCTGCATCGGTGGATTTCTCTTGTAGAAAAGTCACCTTCTGAGACATTTGCTTATCGTATTGCTCAAAAATCCCTTTGAGGGTAGATGCCATCAGGTGCATTGCAACTCCAGTGGACTGAGATGACAATTGGGATTTGCCATCCATGCAATTCTTCAGGTTGGTTAACTCGCTCTTGGAGATCTCCCTTGAGAAAGATACATCACGTCCTTTTCAGTTGCTCTTCTACTGCTTGAACCTGCTAGAACTTCACGGTTCCTCTCGTATCTAGAAAGAAGTGAATGGTCTTATTTAGCACATCTTGGAGGTCTGTTGGCAAACTCAAAATCTTGACTCCACCATCTTTACTAATATGAGCGTTGGGGTATACATCTAGAATATCCTGTCTCTTCCACCGCTTCTTGAAAAAGCATGCTTGCAAACTACCCCCAGAAATTCCTAGAGCCCTTTCAATCAATTTTCATTGATGGTAATCTTCTGACCTTGACAGACAAGTTTCCCGTCGTTCACATTCACCTCCTATACCAACTTGGTCAAGTTTTGGAGAGCATCCAAATTGGGCTTTTGAAGAGCGAGAGAGGAGCTCCCATATGTCATGATTTCAAGATCAGGAGAGGAGGCACTTTGCTATAGAGGTGCTATAAAGGGGGAGGAAAGATTGTGTGAGGAGCTCCCAAACTGTGTAGGGTCCATTACAAGAGGGGATATAAGTTGCAGGAAGAGTGCAAGGGAGATAGAAATGGTCGAGAGGGATAGAAGATGAAACAATGAAGGAAATGGAATAGTGGAGGCTTGAGTTTGCAATCCGATTGCAAGGGAGAAAGAAATGGTTGAGAGGGATAGAAGATGAAACAGTGAAGGAAATGGAATAGTGGAGGCTTGAGTTTGTAGCTGGATTGTAAGGGAGAATGAAACGGTCAAGAGGCACATAGAAGACGAAACGGTTAAGGGAATGGAATAGCGGTTTGTAGCCTGACTACACTGTCAAGGTGAGATGCACCGCGGTGGTTGTAGCCCGACTACACTGTCAAGGTGAGAGCCACCACAATGGTTGGCCCAAAATTTAATTATTTCAAGGTGGTAGTATTGACTTGTATGGTAATGAGTGATTAGAGGTGGTGGCATCTAAGATTCCCAACCACATCTGTGGTGACGGCTAAGACCCATTGGGTTGGCAGTTAATTACCAGCCACCACAGTGGCCCACAATTACTCACCTTCCAATTACCACCACCGGGCTTACATGCATTATTACTACGAGTGTAGTACATTTCCAGTCATTGGGCTTGCATGCTCAGGAGAGTACTAGAGTGCATGGTAATGAGGGACTAGAGGTGATTAGGGTTCATGATTTACTTTTATGGGAATTACTGCCCGGTGGTGGTGGATATCATCAGCCACGTCTGTTATGGCTACAATTCCACCAGGCTAGCAGGTAAAATTACCAGCCACCACTCACCCACCACCGAGCTTAAGCATGCATGATCACTACAATGATAAAATATGAAGAGGGGAGAGGAGAAGAGTGGAGATGAGGAGAGAGGGCACAGCTAGAGAGCACACCACAAATGACTAACACTAGATTTAGTTGAAAATGTAGAATATATATAAACCCATTTAGGGTTAGGGGATCTAACCCTTTCCTTTATAGCACTCTATTGGGTTAGTGCCATGCACATATGATCACATGATGGTGCTATGCACATGATGTTGAGCGTGAACTCTCAACACCTTCCCTCAAGATCGACATCATGAAGTAGGCTTTCCCTCAAGATGATGATTTTGGGGAATTTTAGAAGGACTGAACATTACATTCCATCACACCCCTTTAATGGGAATGCCCTTCCTCTGCATCAAACCAAGAGCTAGTAAGTGTTTCTCAAATAGCTCTTTACCGAGTGGTTTGGTAAAAATGTTTGCAACATTCTCTTTGCTATCACAATCCTACAGTGTGATGTCACCAAGTAACACTCTTTCTCTGATGAAGTGCTCTCTGACACCAATGTGCTTTATCTTGGAGTGATGTACTGGATTCTTGGCCAATGCTTGAGCCGATTGATTATCATAGTATATTGTTGTTGGCTTTGACTCATCAAAGTAATCTATTTCTGATAATAGTCTTCTGAGCCATATAGCATCACATGCACCTGTAGTGAGTGCTCTATATTCTCCTTCAGTCGAAGACAAAGAAACAGCTGGTTGTTTGTTTGACAACCATGATATAGCACCTTGACCAAGGAAAAATGCATATTCCTATGTCGATCTCCTGGTCTCATGATGTCCGGCATAGTAACTATCACAATATCCCATGCAACCGTGGATGACTTCCTCTGTATTCTATTCCAAACTGTCTTGTACCTCTGATGTATTTCAAGACTCTTTTGGCTGCATTTCAGTGAGACTATTTTGGATTTTCCATAAATTGTGCTAGTGAGCTTACTGCATAACAAATATCTGGCTGAGTGATAGTTAGATATATAAGAGATCCGATGAGCTGCCTATAGTACCTGTCATTGACTGTAGGCTTTTCTGAATCTTTTGTAAGTTTCAAACTCTATTTCATGGGAGTGGCTACAATCTTGCAATCTGCCATATGAAACTTCTTGAGGAGACTGTCAACATACTTGAGTTGACTCATGAATGGGCTATCTGAATCTCTCCAGAACTCAATTCCAAGACAATAGTGCATAAGTCCAAGATCTTTCATGTCAAACTCTGCAGATAAGTCTTGTTTTAATTTTATGATGAAGCTATCCTTGCTTCCTATCACAATCAGATCATCTACGTACAAAAGTGCAATAGTAACGTATTCCCCTTGAAATTTGTATTACAGAGTATGATCTGCATTGGACTTCATGTCCCCTAGATCAGCAAAATACTTGTCGATTCTATTGTACCAACTTCTGGGTGCTTGCTTTAAGCCGTAGAGACTCTTCTTGAGATGGCAAACCTTATTCTCCTTTCTTGGTTCAACATAACCTGCTGGTTGTTGCATGTAGACTTCCTCGTCTAGGTAACCATTGAGAATTGCCTTCTTGACATCGAGCTGATACAAATTCCATCTGCTGAGTATTGCTAATGATATCAAGAAGTCTATGGAATCCATCTTTGCTACTAGAGCACAAGTCTCATCATAATCCTAACCATATTGCTGTGCAAATCCTTTTGCAACTAGTCTGGCTTTGTATCTTTGAATACTGCCATTTGGATTGTACTTCACTTTGTATACCCATTTGTTTGCTATGGCGTTCTTTCCCGGTGGAAGATCACATAATTCCCAAGTATTATTCTTGTACAAAGCATCCATTTCTTCATTCATAGCACTTTGCCATTCTGGCTTGTCTATTGCATCTTCGAAGTACACTGGCTCTTCTGTAGCCATGATGGTAGTCATAAGAGCATAGTTGGTGGTTTCAACTTGAATTGCTTTGCCTTTCTGAGCATATGTCGATCTGGCTGGAGGTCTGCTTTCCCTGCTGCAGTGGCTATGTTGGGGGTGATGCTGGCAATTCTTGCTCTTCTTCATCATCCTTTTCTGTAGATGACTCTAAAGTTGATGCTTCCATCTCCTGTGTATTTGAGGTTTTCCATTCTGATTCCTTGTCAAAGATTGCATCTCTAGAGATAATGACCTTGCGGTTGATGGGATCATACAACTTGTATATTCTTCACTGTAGCCAACCATGATGCATTTGCTTGACTTTGTATCCAATTTCCTGCGATGATCATCATGTTTGTGGGCATATGCTATGCAACCAAATATGCGGAGATGCCCAATGTGTGGCTTGTGTCCAGTGAATGCTTCATAAGGAGTCATACCTTGTATCGGTTGGGTAGGAAGCCGATGAAGCAAATAGTTTGCTGTGAAGAGTAACCGACAACATGTTCGGTGGTCTCTTTTCGATAAATTCGAATAAAGAGCAACCGAACATGTTATCGACGATAAGAGACCACCAAACATGTTATCGTCTTCACTTCGAAAAGAGCGAAGAACACGAGCTATGATGTCACGATTGGTGGTAGAATTCGAGGAAGCAACATCGAGCGATTCAGGTAAATACCAGTCTCGAGTCTTTAAGCATAAGCATAAGCTCATGCTTATGCTCATGCATGAGCATGAGCTTACGAGAATGAGAGAAGGGGGAAAAAGATGAGGGGGAATGAGAGAAGCATATGCATGAGCTCATGCGGAAATAGAGAATGAGAGAAGCATAAGCTCATGCTTATGCTTCTCTCCTTCTCTATTTCCAGATAAGCTCATGCTTATTTTGCGGAAATAGAGAAGGAGAGAAGCATAAGCATGAGCTTATGCTTCTCTCATTCTAAGCATGAGCTTATGCGGAAATAGAGAAGGAGAGAAGCATAAGCGTGAGCTTATGCTTCTCTCCTTCTCTATTTCCGCATAAGCTCATGCATGTGCATGAGCTTATGCAGAAATAGAGAATGAGCTTATGCGGAAATAGAGAATAAGCTTCTCTCATTCTCTATTTCTGCATAAGCTCATGCATAAGCATAAGCTTATGCGGAAATAGAGAAATAAAGAAGGGGGAAACTTAAGCATAAGCTCATGCTCATGCATGAGCTTATGCTTATGCTCATGCATGAGCATGAGCTTACGAGAATGAGAGAAGGGGGAAATAGAGATGGGGGAAAAAGATGAGGGGGAATGAGAGAAGCATAAGCATAAGCTTATGCGGAAATAGAGAATGAGAGAAGCATAAGCATGAGCTTATGCTTCTCTTATTCTCTATTTCCGCATAAGCTCATGCATAAGCATGAGCTTATGCAGAAATAGAGAATGAGCTTATGTGGAAATAGAGAATGAGAGAAGCATAAGCATGAGCTCGTGCTTATGCTTCTCTCATTCTCTATTTCCACATAAGCTCATGCATAAGCATAAGCTTATGCGGAAATAGAGAAATAAAGAAGGGGGAAACTTAAGCATAAGCTCATGCTCATGCATGAGCATAAGCATGAGCTTATGCTTATGCTCATGCATGAGCATGAGCTTATGCGAATGAGAGAAGGGGGAAATAGAGAAGGGGAAAAGAGAGAAGAGGGAAAGAGAGAGCTTATGCTTCTCTCATTCTCTATTTTTGCATAAGCTCATTCTCTATTTCCGCATAAGCTCATGCATAAGCATGAGCTTATGCGGAAATAGAGAATGAGAGAGGCATAAGCATGAGCTCATGCTTATGCCTCTCTCATTCTCTATTTCCGCATAAGCTCATGCTTATGCATGAGCTTATGCGGAAATAGAGAATGAGAGAAGCATAAGCATGAGCTTATGCTTCTCTCATTCTCTATTTCCACATAAGCTCATGCATAAGCATAAGCTTATGCAGAAATAGAGAAATAAAGAAGGGTGAAACTTAAGCATAAGCTCATGCTCATGCATGAGCATAAGCATGAGCTTATGCTCATGCATGAGCATGAGCTTATGCGAATGAGAAAAGGGGGAAATAGAGAAGGGGGAAAGAGAGAAGGGGGAATGAGAGAAGCATAAGCATAAGAAATAGAGAAGGGGGAAATAGAGAAATAGAGAAGGGGGAAACTTAAGCATAAGCTCATGCTCATGCATGAGCATAAGCATGAGCTTATGCTCATGCATGAGCATGAGCTTATGCGAATGAGAGAAGGGGGAAATAGAGAAGGGGGAAAGAGATGAGGGGGAATGAGAGGGGGAAAAGAGAGAATAAGAGAAGAGGGAAAAAAGAGAAGGGGGAAAAAGAGAATAAGAGAAGAGGGAAAAAAGAGAAGGGGGAAAAAAGAGAAGCTCATGCTCTCATGCTATGCGGAAATAGAGAATAAGAGGGAAAGGAAAGAGAGAAGGGAAAAGAGATGAGGGGGAAATAGAGAAGGGGGAAAGAGAGAATAAGAGAAGAGGGAAAAAAGAGAAGGGGGAAAAAAGAGAAGGGGGAAAAAAGAGAATAAGAGAAGCGGGAAGAAGGAAAGAGTTTGAGGGGAAGAGAGGGTTCCTACACCCATCACTGCAGCTAGCGCTTAAAGCGCTAGCTGCAGGCCAATGCAAATAACAAAAATAATAAATGAAAGAAAGAGGAAGCACTTACCTGAAATAGTATGTCCCGCTCGGTGTAGTGGACTGGCCCTACAAAAGAGAGAAAACAACCCATTTTTTCAAATAAGATGTTAGTGGAAGGAGGAGATTACAAAAGCAAGTTCTTGAAGGGAGGAGATTGAGGAGACAAGGAAAGGAGGAGATTGAGGAGACAAGGAGAAAGAGAAGGAAGAGAAATACAGAAAAAAGAGGTGAGTTTTCTTTCTTTCTTGAAATCTCATTTTTTGTTTCAATCCTTTCAAAACAAGCATGAAAACTAGTTTACAGGTTTAGCAATACAAGAAGAAACACTCACAAAACTAAAGCTAACAAACAAACAACCTACATTGTTGAAACAAACTCACCTCTTGAAGAACTTCCTTTCAAGAAACCAAAGAGGGAAAAGGATAGAGAGGGAGTACAAGAGGTAGGAGAAGGGTGAGAAGTGAAAAATAGAGTGGGAGGTTGCTTGAAATAGGTGGGAGGTCGTCGAAAATAGGTGGGAGGAGATATTGGCTTGCTTACTTGAGAGATTAGGGAATAGTATGAACAAAACGCCGCGCGTTTAGCGTTTCGGGTTTTAACCCACAGCGTCACTATATAGCGACGCTTATTCGTCGCTATATAGCGACGTTTTTAATTAAAAACATAGCTATATAGCGACGGAACAGAGGAAAAGGTCGCTATATAGCGACGCTTACTGTCACTTTTTTGATGTGGCATCAAAAGAAGCTCAAACATGCTATTTTATAACTGTTAATATCTCCTCTTCATGCTTATGTTGTGATTTTATAAGTGTAGATGGAAGGGACGAGTGGAAGCTCGTCCGATGATGCGCCAACACCTGGGAGCAGGAAGTGGCTTATGAAGAGGTTATACTGTCATTGCACTCATTGCAAGCGAGAAGTACGACATCAACGTCGTATTATCATGCGCCACTTGCGGATATATGGGGAGGAGCCGGAACCAGTACCCCCCGTTGGTGTTGCACATGTTGATGGATCATCGGTAAGTCAAAGCTATTTAAGTTCACAATCTTATTGTATACCAGGAAATAGAAGATCTTATATTTACATGAAATCTTAAAATAGGATGAGGAGGGTGACGAGGGTACACATGTACCTTCTCACTTTCAGCAAGACTATAGTCTCCCGGATGATGATGAGGGTATGGTCGACATGATGGATTCCATTTTTAGGGGCACTACATGCCACGTACACGTGATGTCAGAGTCTGAGGTCAAAATGCGAGAGTTGCAATCAACACAATTGTACGAGGGTGCTAGGATGTCTAAACTACGTGCTTATCTCTCAATGTTGAATCTACAAGTACAGTATGGGTGGTCGGATACAAGTGTCTCGGCCTTAATGAGGTTAGCCCTTGCATTAATTTGACTCATTATTTGGATATTGTTTGTTTTGAGAATCATCATTTGGATAGTGTCTTTGTCATAGGTTGCTCCAGAAGATGTTGCCTGCACCAAATACCATGCCCGCATCAAGAGATGAAGCGAAAAAGATGCTAACAACGGTGGGTATGGATTATGATACCATCCATGCTTGCCATAATGATTGTATTCTCTTTCGTCGTGAGCATGGAGATTTGGCTAGTTGTCCAAAGTGTGGGGAACAACAATATAGAGATGACTTGCAGGGTGAGCGGATACCGGTAAAGGTCTTAAGACACTTTCCCATCATTGCAAGAATACAACACATGTTCCGATGCAAATCCATAGCGGAGTTGATGACATGGCATGCATCTCATCGGTCCACTGATCACACATTGAGGATTCCTGCAGATTGTGTAGCTTGGAAGCACATAGATAATCAGTGGCCGGACTTTGCGAGGGAGCCACGCAACTTACATCTTGGGCTAGCCATGGACGGCGTGAATCCTTTCGGGTTATGCTCGACATCTTGGTCGACATGGCCCATAGTTGTGGTGAATTACAATATCCCACCATGGCTAACAATAAAAAAGGGACACCTCATGCTTGCACTACTTGTGCCAGGAAAGTACAAGGCAAAAAACATGGACGTGTACATGGCACCTTTGATAGAGGAGTTACAGATATTATGGAGAGGAGTGCAGGTCTTTGATATTTCCAGAGCTCCTAGACATACCAATGATATTTTGGTCAGGGGTATCTTGATGTGGACCATGCATGACTACCCAGGATATGGAGAGTGCGCATGTACGTGGTTGTGTCTTTACATGTACAATGAGGGATTATACTTTTTTTACTCTCTTTTGCACGCATGTCTTGTACTAACACATTCATGCACGCGTGCAGGACTTGTTACAAGTGGGTACCATGCTTGTCCTGTTTGTGGACTGGCTTTGAAATAACTTGCACGCTACTCCAAACATATGAGGAAAAATGTTTATGAAGGTCATGCTCGATACCTTCCACTCGACCATCTCGCACGTGGAGGTCAGCTTGATCCACCACCATCATATTTGAAGGCAAGTGATTGGATTCAAGCTTGGAGGGCGAATGGAGATGAACCTCTTCCTGGTATGAAGAGGCTATCGATCTTTCACGAGCTTCCTTATTGGGCTCAGTTACAAATCAATCATCTCTTGGATCCCATGCATATCTTCAAGAATGTGGGGGCTACTATTTGGGCACACTTGGTTGGTTCCAAGGACTCGAGAGGAGTGCGAGAAGACTTGCGTGCTATGAATAGGATGTCTCGTTTGTGGCCCCAAGTGCATGCTTCGGGAAAAGTTGTCCTCCCGAAAGCAACGTGGATCGTCTCTACGAGGGAGGAGGCAGTGGTCATTGCCTCTTTTCAAACACCGACAGGGTACATGCGTTGCTTGAAAGGAGCATTTTCAAAGGACAATAAGCTTAGTGGCCTCAAGTCCCATGATTGGCACAAGGTCTTACAGGTATTCTAAGTAGAATTAGTGTATCAATAATCGTGATGCGTTAGCGTAATTATTATTATGTTATATTGTTGACATGACTTCATTGTTGCTTTGATAGTTCATCCTCCCCATTACAATAAAAGGGTGCTTACAAGAAGATGTTAGAAATGCTATATTCAAGATCTGTGGTATTGTGAGGTATGCTTACTATCAAATCGCATTATGTATTTTCTTCATGGACATGTGAAATAGGTGGATATCTCAAATATCTTACATATACATCGACATGTGAAATAGGTGGATATCTAAAAAAGAGATCTCTATATCGAGCATCGAGAAGGCTAGGGTGGAATCCATCGAAGCCATATGCTTGCTTGAGAAGCACTTTCCCTCAAGCATTATGACAACTCAAGTCCACTTGCTTGTGCACAAAGTTGATGAGGTGGCTATAGCAGGTACCGTTCATAGTCGATGGATGTTTTTTCTCGAGCGGTTTATGAAAACTTTAAAGGGGTTTGTAAGACAAAGAGCAAGACCGGAAGCAACCATGGCAGAGGGATGGCTTGTGCAAGAGTCATTAGTATATATCACAGAGTTTCTTGCATCCACGGATCCTGATATGCTGCAAGCTTGGCACAACAAGGATGATGATCGCATCGTTGGCGAGGTTCCCCAAGGAAAAGGGATTGAAAGAAAGATGAGCGAAGAGCAAATGGAGAAATTCAATAAGTTTTGTATCCTCAATAGCCCTGAGATGCAGAAGTGGATTGAGAGATATGAAGTGGCCAAAGCAGAAAGAAAAAATGCAAGGACGAGATTCAGAGTAATGTACAGGCGATCACAACCATATTCACGAGATCTGGCTCTTCTCCCTACTCACATGTCACTTGATTGGCTACAACTGGCTCTACGTAAAGCCGAACGTGATGGAGAGATAATAAACGAGCGTGAGCGAGAGTTATCATCTGGATGTATGGTGCATGTAAGTTTCTTACCTCTTGATGTAATTAAGTAATTATTTGTGGCAATATATGCTATAAAATAGATGCATCTTCATTGTTTTAATGATGCTCTTTTACAGTACAAAAAGTATAATGCATTATGGTCATATGGATGACATTTTCGCATGGAACGCATCGATTCAAAGAGAGTCACGTATGATTGTGGAGTCATGGCTAACTTCACACAAGATAGCCGAGCAAGTGCTTCAGATACAAATTTTCTCTCCTCACAGTTGGATTATTGTGGAACCATATGCGACATCTTTGAAATTGATTTCAGACGATTTACTATTTTCATTCTTGATGTAAAATGGTTTAGAACTACTTACAACGGTCCCCATGCGACAGTGAGAAAAGATAGTAGCGGTCTCTTTGCAATAGACTCCACCAAACATTGGACCGATGAAAGTGATACTTTTGTTCTTCCGGAGCACTGTGAGCAGGTGCATACTAATGATTTAATTAGTCGAAGCTTTCGTTTTTAAAGTCCATTGATACATGTACTTGAGCATAATTTCATATATATAATTGACGACATTTGGCACCCATCTTCAATATAGGTGGTTTTTCATCCGGATCGTTCTGATCCAAGATGGTGGTACGTGATCCAAGTTGCACCACGAAGTAAGCAAATTTTTGAAGATCGAGATGTGGATATGGAGATGCCACTACCAATGCCGGATCCAATTGATGAATCTACGAAGAAGATGTAGATCACCATATGAGCCAAGAGGAAGATGCGCATAATGACATCGCACGGGAGGAGGATGGAGATCACGATATTGATGAAGAAGACAACAATCATCAAGATCAATCACCACACTTAAGCTTTATTAAAGAAGATGATCAAATACTTTTAGGTGAACATACGATGCTAGAGTACGATGATGATACAGGAGATCAACTCGGTATAGAGTTGGAGATAGACTTGCTTGGCGCCTTAGACTTGGCTCAAGATGAAACAATTGATGTAAATGCTCTTATTTGATTTTTCTCATCTCAAACTTGGACATGAATATATGAGCTTCAAAGGCTTGATGTACATGCTCTCATTTTTTAATTCTCTATGAGCTCAAACATGCACTCATGAGCGTATGTACATTTTTGGACATATAGGTAGACCTAATCTATTTTAATCTAGGGCTCAGAGGTGATGACTGGGTCTAGCTTCCCTATGTATTCTAGCAAATAAGTGCAATGTTAGTCCTTGCCTAGTTGTTAGGTCACGTGCACTCTCATGCATATGAATAAGTCACGTGCACTCACATGATTTTGAATAGGAACATAGTAAACTTTCATTTCACATTCTTGAAGTATGTAATGAATTCACATCACACACACATCTTCATGCACAAATTTCACACTTGCATACAAACTGATCTACAAGTTGAATGATTAGGGTATAATCCTATCCAAAATCGATGCATGATGGGGAAAAATGCAAAAGCTCAAGAAGATTCAATGAAAGAGACCGCAGCCTCAGCAACGAGACTCCTGCCAAAGTTCACAACCATCTACCTCTTCTCAACCAAAGTGAACCCAATAATTTGTGGTGCAAAGCGACAGTGCTAAAGGAAGAGTCAATGCATGAAATGAAATCAAAAGAAATACCAATGTAGCCCAGCTCCAACTATACGACTATTGATGCAGCAAAGTCCCAGGAATTTTTGTGGCCACCTCCATTGGCATATGCACTTTCCAATGCCACAAAAGACTTCCTAGGGAAAAGGGGACTTGGTACCTTATTTGATCTTCTAGAATTCCTATAGGAAACTACTACCTCCAGGGATGCATTGGATAGTAAATATGGCTCCATCACTATAAATCAAAGTCCACTAAATATTATTCTTGCTCCTACAGTAATCCAAAGGGATTTCTCACTTCTAACTAAAGGGGAATAACACCCCTCAAGGCCTATAGATGCCAAACTTTAAGAAATTCTGCATCTCCTCCCCAAGGGCACCAAGTTCCATAGGGGTGGAGTAATACTTTGTACAATCATCGATCCTAGACTCAAGGAAACAACTACATTCCTATCCACAATCTTGGGTGGCGTGGAAAGAATCGATCCCTTCCACTCTACACATTTTTTTGCTCAGTAGGCAACTAAAATAACAATGGATCCAGTATTTGGTCATCTTCTTCACAAAGAAGATAGATCGTTAATTTGGCCAAAAATGTAAAATTCCCTACTTATTGGCAGTAATCATCAGTAAAGAGGAGCAAGAAAAGGACATGGCTCTACGCTTGTCACCAAAACCTCTTGAGATTTGGACATCCTCATGTCACCCATTTGGGAGCAATCCCAATCACCTCCTCATGCCACATTGCCTAATGAAGATTCCCAAGAGTCCAACAATTACCTCCAATGGAGGTAGGGAATAAGGAATTGCCACAAGAGATGCTATAGCTTGGCACACAGTTGCAACCAATAGATATCCATCAGCAATAAGAGCCAAAGGCTACATTGGTACAAGAACAACTTGGCAACATCATGGCATCTCCATGGCATACAATGAGCCGCAAGGGGATCTACTACAAGATCAACAACGATGCATAGGCACCTCATGTATCAACAATTTTGACAAACCTCATCACCGTCTTCCATCCTCAAATATCAAGCCAATCGGATGCTCCAAATGTCAAAAATACTCACTAGCTTGGCCAAGGGGCATCATACTCAAGAATTGGAATGATAGACTATAGTAGACATCCAAGACGAATTCCATGGAATCGAGATAGAGGTCACAACACTTCCGGCCCAAATAACGGAGAAAGAGGTTGAAGAAGGGTGGATGAACCAAGCTCTCCAAAATTAGGAGAAAGCAGTGCTTGACATCACTTCCACCCTCTAGTAGAAACAAATACAGCTAATAGTAGTAGTTCATGCTACAACAATCCTATTGAGACCACCAATGACTACTTCACCTCAGCCCATGCTCAGCAAATGAAGGAACTTGTACAAGCTAGGTTCACGCTAGTCCAAAAACCATAATTGCCAGGAAAAGCTTGTAGATCAACAAGGACATGTCACCTTACATATGAAAAAGCTTAAGGGTGCATATACATCGATCTATCATAAGTATAGGGAGACGTCTGATGAGCTGCACTTCCGTAAGGCTACAGCTTGAACACTAATTGCTATTGCACCAATGGATGACACAATAGATGAATCCCCACTGTAGTGCATGATCGTGCTTTACCAAGAGTCTATGGCCGCTCTACAAGAAAAAGATCATCTCAGAGGATGTGCACTAATCCAATAGAAGAAGCTCCTACTCAAGATCCTATCTACTCATTCAAATATTAACATGGGATTAGTCCATAGGGGAAAAAGCCTGAGAAATCTCAGCAATAGAAGTTGAACAGAAGAGGGTGAGAGAGAGGGAGATCTAGAAGAGAGCCACACAAGTTTTGGTGGGTGCAAAACACCCTAATCTTCTATGTCATCCATATATATATATATATATATATATCTGTGTGTGTGTATGTTTTAGTATTGTACATAACCGGGGTTAAGGTACAGTGGCCTTGAACCCTCCTGAACCCCCACAACCTCCCACTTAAAGGTCAAGGTTTTTTTAAAGGAGAACAACCATTGGACATACTATCCTGTTGAGATATCCAGCTCCACTCATGATATGCCAGGGTGACCGTTGTGCATTTATGTCACCAACTTGTTAGCTGTAGGTGCGATTGGTACACCGCCCATGAATAATAGCTAGATGATAGCTATCTTTATGTACTCTAGTTAGTGGCTTAGTTAGTATGCAGCTACCTAGGTTAGCTGAGTTTGGTTTGAGACCCACATATAGGGTTCACCTATTCCTTTTGTACTATGACATGAAGTTGGGGGTAATAAACTTCACGCACCTCTTCACTTCCTGCAGCATTCGAGCTGATTGCCAAAGATACTTATCATTGAGAATGAGACATTAGAAAGAAGCTTTTATGCCAAGATACCACACCATACTTTCCTCCCTTAGATGAGAATGAAGATGGTAACATCCCAAGTGATGTTGTAGTCAAGCATAGGAGGATCAGTAGAGGCCATAATCTTAGCGAGCCGGTCTGCACCAAAGAGAAGAGCGATACGTTGTTGAAAGAAGATCTTGCGGCTCAACATGACATGAACTGATATATATCGAGGAGTTTGAAGGGGCTGATTAGATCGGATGGGTAGATTCCGAGGAAACATTGCACCTCCTTCATAGACACCTTTATACTTAGCTCAAAACACTCTACAAACTGTCATTAGACACAGAGGCCTATAACTTTTAGTAGAGACATGATATCAAAGATTCAAGTACACAAAGAGATGCGTCTTGGGCTTCGCGCTAATATAAGTTTCATTGAAAACAGACAGACGGTTGAAGAGATATGGACAGTTTACTGGAAGGGGGTAAAAACTGTCATGAAAACAGACTGTCAAACACAGAGACTCATAACTTTTTGCAGCAGTATCTGATTATATAGGAACATGCGCCTTGAAGAGAGCTTTGCGCTGATATAAATTTCATTACAATCGGACTATCGAGCAGAAAGTTATGAGTAAAACACTAACAGGGGGTCAAACTATCATGAAAACTACCCTCCACCCAGGCTAATTTCGCCTGAGCAGGATGCTCCCTCAAGACTCCACCTTCATCAACGATCCACCCCTCATAGATTTTGCCTAGAAGAGGGGAAGAAGTTTGCTTAGTGGCTCGGGAAACAAATGGACCATGTGTGCACAGTGAGCAGCCGAATAGAAAGAACTTTTAAGGCTTTGAAAGAAAGAAAAGGGAAGAGACACTCAAGAGAGAGAACCTGAAGCGACCTTCATTACAAATAGAGTGAGAATCCACCTCAACACTACAAACACAAGGGAGAAGAAGAGGTTTCATACATACAAGAGGGAGCGGAAGCTCCAAGACTACTCATAGAGAGAGAATAAAATAGAGAGAGAAGGACTCAAGAGTCTACATAAGAGAATATCTACAAGAGGAAGAGAAGGATCATGGAAGAGGCTTGGGGAGACTAGAAATACAGCAACATAAGGCCCAATGGTGGAAGAGATTGATGAACAAGGGAGAGGAGGGCTCCTTTTATAGAGATTTTGTTACCCTCCTTCACCCATTTACAATTGCTGCCTGTAGATTCCTTTCCCCATCAATCACATAAGCACGTATGTCACCATCCATGTCCTTTTTGGCTACTCTTGCCATGTGTCCCATCAAAAGATGCTCAAGACTCTAAAAATATTGAGAAAGTCAAGAGTCTCCACACATGGAGCCCATAGGGACCCTCTCTTTTCCACATGTCCACATCCTCCTTATTCCACATAGGAGTTCTAGAAGGATTCCTCTTGACTTCACACTCCTCCACATGCCTTCCACACGCTTGGCATGTGGCCTCTCTTATATTATTGGAACACATGGACATGAGCCCACCTCTTTATATGACTCACTCTTCCTATTTTCTAAAAAACTCATAATATCCCATACACAAATAACTCTCACCCCATACCAAGGTATTTATAATTCATACCTATGGTATTTACAATGAGCCATTCCACTCATCCTCTCAATCCCATACAATATCATAGAAAATAGAAATAAGTGAGAGCCACTAGGCTATCACTTGATACTCAAACCCTTATCAAACATAGAGAAAAACAATATCAATGCCAAGTTAAAAATATCAATTTTTGGTGTCACATCTTTCCCCCCCCAGCAGATCCTCTCTATTTAGAGAGGGTCTACTGGCCCTCAAGGTGGTCGAGCATAGAAGAGTTTAAGGCGATACTCATTGGTGCGTCCGGGTATCACCATGCCATCAACATCCTCAAGCTGAAAGGTTCCATTCGTGACATTCATATACATCCTTATGAAGGCATGGCCAAAAGTAACCAATCTCTGCTTCTGTTGTGGAGTGAACCCTCGAGGCAACATGCCTTCTTCCACATATCTTGTAGTTTTGGCCATCCAGTGTCTACCCAAAAAACCACCCCCCGGTCTGGCACTACAATGGCTTTAGCTAACTCATTTGCCCTTTGATTTTCTTTTATGTTTATATGAACAAACTTGCAAAAATCAAACTGACTACATAGTGCCATAGCCTTTTGATTAAGCTCCTTCAAATGAGGACTTCTTGTCTGGTAATGCCCTTGCATTTGCTTTATAATAAGCTGAGAATCTCCTCTTACTTCTAATTCTTTAACTTGACTTTGAAGACAACCCTCCAAACCAAGAATCAAAGCATTATACTCAGCTGCATTGTTAGTTGTGATACCTGGAAGCTCTTGTCCTCTTGCCCATACCTCTTGACCTTTAGGATTCATCAAGACTATCCCCCCGGCTCCTTGTTGGCATGAAGGACTAAAAGCCCCATCAAAATACAAAACAAAAGCTGTTGGTGGTGTATCCCTTTCATCTTGAATGTTCTCCTTACATTTCTTTTCTTCTCCTAGATCCTCCCGCCCTGTGAGCAAATCTGCCATAGTGGACCTAGTGGTATTTTCAGTGACAAAAGAGAAAAAAAACTCTTGAAGCTCTGACAACCATTTTGCAAATCTCCCCCCAGGATTAGGCTTGCGAACTAGATATGCTAATACAGACTGAGAGGTAAGGAAGAAAAATGGTCAAGGTAATAAATAGGAGCGAAACTTTCTGACGGAAAACACCAAAGAGAGAGCTTGCTGCTCCATTTCTTCATACCTTGTTTCCACATCTGTAAGCTGTCGGCTGGCATAATAGATGGGTTGCATTCTACCTGCCTCTCCTTTTTGTAGCAATACAGCACCAACTGAATGCAAAGATACACTTGGATTTACATAAAAGTCTTGAGACCAATCAGGGGGCTTCAATATTGGGCCCTTACTCATGGCCTCCTTAAGTTGCTGGAAAGACTCTTGTTGCTCCACACCCCATTGGAAAGAAACTCCTTTTCTTGTCAACAAGTTCATGGGATGCACTATCTCTATGAAATCATCACAAAAGCGTTGATAATACTTGCTCTTTCCTAGAATTCTACGAACACCAGTGACACTCTCAGGACTTGGCAATGCCAGGATTGCTTGAACCTTGTCAGGATCCATTTGCAGGCCTTCTTGAGACACAATATGCCCCAACAAGACTACTTTTGTTTGAGCCAAATGACACTTGCTAGGATTTAGACACCCTTTTGCTTCATCAATCCTAGCTAAGGCCATCTTTAACTTCTCCATGTGATCTATGTGCCGAGAATAAATGCAAAAATCATCCAAAAACACCTGTATGAACTTTCCCAAGTAAGGCTCCAGGACTTGACTCATGAACCTTTGAAATGTAGCTGGTGCATTGGTCAACCCAAAAGGCATCACTCTGTAAGCAAAAACTCCCCAAGGTGTGACAAATGATGTTTTCTTTTGATCTTCCTCCCGAATACAAATTTAAAGTACCCAGAATACCCATCACATACAGAAAACATCTCATGCCCTGCTACTTGGTCTAGTATTTCATCTTGGAATGGCAAAGGAAAATGATCCCTCTTAGTGCATGCATTCAAAGGACGAAAGTCCACACAAACTCGCCACTTATTTCCTTTCTTTGGTGTGACAACTACAGGAGATATCCATTCTGAATCATCAATAGGAAAGATGAATCCCACCTCAAGTAGTTGTGTTACCTCTTTCTTTAGTGCCTCAGCTTGGATCACCCCCAATCGCCTTAGGCGTTGCACAACTGGCTTGCTTTCTGGCTTCAACTCAATCTTGTGCTCCACAAGAGAGACTGGCCGAACCTGTGAATAGCTTTTGCAAAGAGACATGGAAAATCATCTAGCATATCTAAGTACTGGAGCTTCTCACTACCTGATAGAGAATCACCAAGAAGCTCTTCATTGCGTTGGCATCGTTTAATGTGCTCCACATCCTCCACATGAAGTGTCTCTACAGGATCTTCTTGCACCACCACCTTGTTCCTTTCTGACTCATCCCGATCAGCACCAAGACAAAGACCAAAGGCCACTCCTTCCACCTCACCCTCTGAGTTGGACTCCTCGGAGCTACACCCTATCTCTTCTTCTTCATCGGTTAAGTAAGAGCTTGAACTCTCTGATGTTGAAGACTCCTCCTTGACAACTTCCTTTTTGCGGCTTCTGATGTTGTAGCGCACCTTCTTATCATTTCCCTGCAAAATCAATTCTCTAGTATCCCACTTTTGAACAGCCTTCACCTTGCGTAGCCAAGGCCTTCCCAAAATCAATGGATAGGCACGTGCATCTGGCTTGGTAGGGATCACCTGAAAAGTAGTCGGCACAGAAATTCCACATACATCCACTTCTAGATTCTTCACAACTCCCAAGGTCTTAACCCTAGTGTTGTCAGCCAATTTGATGCGATAAGGAGAGTTAGTACTAGAGTATTTTAAATCAGCATCAATCATGGTCTTCTCACTCATGACATTAATCGATGCACCTCCATCAATGTACACATTAGAAATCACTTGACCATCAATGATCGCATCAACCACAGGTACATCATCACCAACATCTATATCTACCTTTTGAACAACACGAATGACACTTTTCTTCTTTTTCTTCTTTGACACTCTTGTGCTTGCTAGTTTTCCCCATTCCTTCCGTAGTTTTGGAGACAAAGCAAGTAATTGACCAAAGGTGATATGAGCTTCCTTTTCTTTAAGGTCGGACAACAAGTCATAGCTTCCAATTCCTTGTCCTAAAGGAAAGTCTGACTGGCTAATTCTCCTTCTAGATGCCTTCTTTTTCTTACTACGGTGTTCCTCTTCCTGATGTTCCTCATCTACTTCTTCCTTTCTTTCTTCTTCTTCTTTTGGTTTACCACGCCCCCATTTAGCCATCATTACCTCTCTTTCCTCATCCCCTGAAGAAGCTTCTAACAAGGATACTTGTTTTTCTTCTTTCTTTCTCAATCTAGGACACTCGGGGTGATAGTGACCTTTTTCATTACATTCATAGCAAGTGACCCCACTCCTATCTCGAGGCCTATCTTCACTCTTTGGTGCTCTAGGTTGTCGTGCATTAACCAAATGCAATTTCAAATCAGCAAACTCTGCCATCAATTGGGAGATATTATGATCTAACTCAGAGGACTTTGGTACTTAAGGACCCCATTACCTCCACCTTAGAAGTTGAAGCTGTTGAAGACACAAAAGAGGATTCGATTTTTAGAGAAGCTTCTTTCTTGGTCGCAATGCGAAGTGCCTCCACGTATGTTGTTGGATCTTTACTCATTACCTTTGAGCGAAGACGAGGCTCCAAAGCCATAACAAATTTGCTCATCTTTAAGTGCTCCATCCCTGAGAGACTTTGAGGGGCCGATGATGCAGATGCCACAGCTCGCAAGGCTGCCCTTTCATACTTTGTCCATAAAGTTTCATATCGGATTGCCAACGCAGAGACCAACTCACCCTCTCCTTGATAGAACCGGTCCAACTGCAACATCAAAGCATTTGGCAACTCCACTGCCCCAAATCTCCTTGATAGAACCGGTCCAACTGCAACATCAAAGCATTTGGCAACTCCACTGCCCCAAATCTCTGCTTCATTGCTGCCACCACTTGGTCCCAGTCCTCCTTGGTAGAGTCTGGCAAGGTCTCATGCCAACTCAAGGCTACACCTTCAAGAAAATCAGGCAAAATCTCCACCCGATCCTTCATGGACCATCCACAAAGCCGGCATCATTGAACAAAATCCCTAAGATAAGACTCCGGGTCTTCCCCTTGGGTCCCTCGAAATACTGGAATCTTCACCATGATGAAACACAAAAAGGAAACACCAAGATCCAAATAATATCCCAAACAAGATCCGAACAAGATCCCACAGAGCCTTAGTATACCAAGACCAACTTATTATGCATAACCACTTGTTGAAAACCCTCCACAATGTGATCCTCAACAAAATCTTCAAAAATAAGTGACCAACCAGCACCATGAAAACATTGTGTATACATGCATTCTAGAATCACCCTTCTCACAATAGGAAGTGCACATAAAAGCTTCAAGATATTGTAATTTTCATCATTTGCATAGCAAAAGAAGTCGAAAGCATTAAGAATCACCACTCCACTGTTATAGTCGAAAACTACCCAAAGACTCAACTCTTCTTCACACCAAGCTGCCAGTGCATGGATCAATCCCCAATTTATCATTGTGCCTGCTGCTGGCGTTGTCGATTCACCAACATATTCAACAATGCAAACATAAAGGATATGATCATGGTGACTATGCAAATAGCTTGAGCATCACCTTCACAATCTTCAAGTTCTCTTAAACGGGTTGCAATCTCTTCTAACGGAGTTCTTCCAGGCATCTTCTTTATCTCATACAAACACATGCCTCTTCTAGGCATAACATGCAATCAAGTACACCCAAGACCGTTTAGTAAGGTGGGATGAATCCAATACAAAACGTACCCGGCGTCTCCACCAAAAGATGTGACATGAAGTTGGGGGTAATAAACTTCATGCACCTCTTCACTTCCTGCAGCATTCGAGCTGATTGCCAAAGATACTTATCATTGAGAATGAGACATTAGAAAGAAGCTTTTATGCCAAGATACCACACCATACTTTCCTCCCTTAGCCGCCGGTCTGCACCAAAGAGAAGAGCGATACGTTGTTGAAAGAAGATCTTGCGGCTCAACATGACATGAACTGATATATATCGAGGAGTTTGAAGGGGCTGATTAGGTCGGATGGGTAGATTCCGAGGAAACATTGCACCTCCTTCATAGACACCTTTATACTTAGCTCAAAACACTCTACAAACTGTCATTAGACACAGAGGCCTATAACTTTCAGTAGAGACATGATATCAAAGATTCAAGTACACAAAGAGATGCGCCTTGAGATGGGCTTCGCGCTGATATAAGTTTCATTGAAAACAGACAGACGGTTGAAGAGATATGGACAGTTTACTGGAAGGGGGTAAAAACTGTCATGAAAACAGACTATCAAACACAGAGACTCATAACTTTTTGCAGCAGTATCTGATTATATAGGAACATGCGCCTTGAAGAGAGCTTCGCGCTGATATAAATTTCATTACAATCGGATTATCGAGCAGAAAGTTATGAGCAAAACACTAACAGGGGGTCAAACTGTCATGAAAACTACCCTTCACCCAGGCTAATTTTGCCTGAGCAGGATGCTCCCTCAAGACTCCACCTTCATCAACGATCCACCCCTCATAGATTTTGCCTAGAAGAGGGGAAGAAGTTTGCATAGTGGCTCGGGAAACAAATGGACCATGTGTGCACAGTGAGCAGCCGAATAGAAAGAACTTTTAAGGCTTTGAAAGAAAGAAAAGGGAAGAGACACTCAAGAGAGAGAGAACCTGAAGTGACCTTCATTACAAATAGAGTGAGAATCCACCTCAACACTACAAACACAAGGGAGAAGAAGAGGTTTCATACATACAAGAGGGAGCGGAAGCTCCAAGACTACTCATAGAGAGAGAATAAACTAGAGAGAGAAGGACTCAAGAGTCTACATAAGAGAATATCTACAAGAGGAAGAGAAGGCTCATGGAAGAGGCTTGGGGAGACTAGAACTACAGCAACATAAGGCCCAATGGTGGAAGAGATTGATGAACAAGGGAGAGGAGGGCTCCTTTTATAGAGATTTTGTTACCCTCCTTCACCCATTTACAATTGCTGCCTGTAGATTCTTTTCCCCATCAATCACATAAGCACGTATGTCACCATCCATGTCCTTTTTGGCTACTCTTGCCATGTGTCCCATCAAAAGATGCTCAAGACTCTTAAAATATTGAGAAAGTCAAGAGTCTCCACACATGGAGCCCATAGGGACCCTCTCTTTTCCACATGTCCACATCCTCCTTATTCCACATAGGAGTTCTAGAAGGATTCCTCTTGACTTCACACTCCTCCACATGCCTTCCACACGCTTGGCATGTGGCCTCTCTTATATTATTGGAACACATGGACATGAGCCCACCTCTTTATATGACTCACTCTTCCTATTTTCTAAAAAACTCATAATATCCCATACACAAATAACTCTCACCCCATACCAAGGTATTTATAATTCATACCTATGGTATTTACAACGAGCCATTCCACTCATCCTCTCAATCCCATACAATATCATAGAAAATAGAAATAAGTGAGAGCCACTAGGCTATCACTTGATACTCAAACCCTTATCAAACATAGAGAAAAACAATATCAATGCCAAGTTAAAAATATCAATTTTTGGCGTCACAGTACTAAGAGAGAGTTCTTTTGGCTTTCACAACTACGAAGAGGAAAACTGTTTTTAGCCTCCACCTTTGTGTGTATTCTGCCATTGTGTATGTGAGAAAGCTACAAGTGAGACTCCTTACTTCTCTCCCACTCTCTTCACATGGTATCAGAGCTTGGTTCGTGGTAAGGAGCTCAAGAAAGCAAACCAAGTTCGCGGTGTCTTGGTAAGAGGATCAGTGTTGCTTTCCTTTTTCGAGTTTGGGAGCAAATCTCTGTAGGTAGCAGAGCCAAAAAGTGCAAGAGTGCACTGTCTCAGATTGGGACGCCCTTCGCGGTGTGGTGAGAGGGTAGTATGTGCTGCAGGAATAGGCAAAGCCCCGGTGACATTATTTTTTTGATTCGAGGCCATTTCGGGGCCCATTTTGGTGGCAGAAGTTTTCCACAGGCACTCAAAAAAGTGCCCTGTTTTTGCTGTGCGACCACTGTTCTGCAGGTCGGTGAAAAGTTACCGCAGAAATTGCATCGTATGCCTGTGCATAGAGATATTGGGAGTGACAGAATCATTCTTATTGCTTGTTGATGCAAAATCATCACTAGGAAGTGACTGTGTGGTCAAATACCACTTTCGTCAGTTTTGCAAATTTGCCCTTGTGAGGCAGAAGTTATGTTTTTTGCAGTGACAGAATATTTTTGCAGTGTTCTGTAATGGCGTCTGATGCTCTTTCATAGATAGTCACTAAAAAGCTTGACAAGAACAACTTCCAAGCATGGAAGTTTAGAATGACGAATTTCCTTAAGGGAAAAGGCTATTGGGAGTTCATTACTGGAGCTGAACAAGAACTAGTTATTCCTAATTTTCCCAATCAACAGGAGTTGCATGCATTTAAAGGCTGGCATGAGAGAGCCAAAAAAGTTATGTACTTGCTATCTATCAGTATTTCAGATTCTATGATTGTGCATATTTAGGATGCAAGCATGCCAAAGGAGGTGTGGGATACTTTTGACAAAAATGTATAGCACAAATATGCAAGCCAAGAAAATGCAGCTCAAGCAAGAGTTGCATAATGTGCAGAGAGAAAATATGAGCATCAATGACTACCACATGAAGGTGAAGAAGATTGCAGATGCACTTGCTTCCATTGGGTCGCTAGTGGAAGATGATGATTTAGTTTCCGTGACCTTCAATGGTCTAGGAAAGGATTATGCACAATTCCGGACATCCATTGCCGTCCATGAAAAATTTCTTGATTTTGAGGAGTTGATTACTCTTCTAATTTTTGAAGAGTAGAGAAATGGTGGTGCATCTTCTTCAGGAGGAACTTCAAAAGAAGTTGTCTTCTACTGAAATGCTGGAAGAGGTAGAGGCAGAGGTAGAGCAGGCCGATCTGGAGGCCATGGCAGAAATCAGAATATGCAGCAAATTCAAGAGGACCAGTCCTATGGAGGAGGAAGTGGTAACCTTAGAGGCAGGGGGAGCCAAAGAGGTCTTGGTGGATGGCAGAGAGGCCAAAATGCAAATAGAAATGTTGAATGCTACTACTGTGGTAAAATGGATCATATGGTTAAAGATTGCTATAAAAAGCAGAATGACATCATGACTGGAAAATTGCAGCAAGGCAATTATGCATCCTCTAGTAGACAAGGTGATGATAGAAATGAGCAGACTAATGGCCGTTTGAGGTGCAACATCATCTACTTTTTTGTCGTAGATAGCTATAGCAGGCATGCACATTTGATCTGTCCATGACCTGGGCAATGGCAAATGGCATTCTCTACAGCTAGATTTTGTATGTACAAACACCCCAAAGCAAAAAACGTGCACAAAGTGGTAACACGCAAGCCATTGAATACAACAGTCATCTATGATGGGGGTATGGTAGACCATGCATTTCGGACCCTGTTGCATAGTAGGATAGGCATCCGATTTAACTATTGCGGCTGTGAATACCATAGTCTTGCTCTGTACATGATGAAGTTGCTTCTTGATTCCTTCCTCCCTCATCCTAAGGTTGCTGATGTTCTCCTTCATCTCCTCCACTTTTTGCTCACTCTGTGTAATTTTAGCCGGAAATGTAATCGAGACCAGAGGCTATAGACTAAGTATGGCGACGCTCAAAGGCCATAGAGAAGAGGAGAGCATGAGGGCGAAGGGATGACATAGGGGTGAAAAAGGAATTAGAAGGGGAGGGAAGGAAAAGGGAGACTATGACACAAGGGGAAAGGGAGAGGGGGAAGAGAAGCATGAACATGATAGGAGGAGGAATGTTGAGATGTAGACATCAAGGGAAGTGATCCATACTTTATTGGAAAGAAGGGATGAGAGGGAAATATCAAAATACTAGCTAGGTGGCTTTACAAGAATGAGCGTGTCTCATCAAGGAATAGCCTCTTCCTTTTATAGCCAAAAGAGGGGGTCTCTCCACATTAATGTCTCCTCCCACATGCATGGTGTGTGTGGAAAAGTCTCCCATGTGGGCTAGGTGGGTACGCACTCTCAATTGTGTGCGACAACCCTTTGCCTCAATTTTCCACATAAATCAAGCCCCATATCTCAAGTCTATGATACTCCCTTGGTCTCTTTCCAATTTTATAATAGGTTCAAACCTCTAGGAGGACAAGTGGAGGGTTGGCACAAGGAATCTTGCCACCTCATCCTACTTTCCCCATTATTTAACTAGCTCTCTTTGTCCTTCTATACCTCCCCCACATGAGCCTATCTCATATGGAGGGAATACCTCAATATAATAGCCATCTCCACCCATTTTATATTGCTTCTCCCATGGACTTTGAGCCATATCTCACTTAATGCATCCTAGGTGGAGGGGTGGCACATGGAGGAGCCATGCCACCTTGCATTTTATAATATTACTATCATGGATTATGTACAACACACCTTTTGGGTCCTCTTACATGGAAGGGTGGCACATGGTCATGCCCTGCCACCTCAACCTTGGGCCCTATGCACACCATATTTTATTATACTATGGCCACATATACAAACACACATACATATTAATGCTTTTTTTCCTTAGACAATTTTATCCATAACAGTTCCCCCCCCCAGGCAGGGAATGCACAGCATTTCCATGCCTGGGACCATCACGCACAAAGAAAGGCTTGAGGTAACACTTGTTGATCACCTTCTTGCCATATGGTTCATGCAGCTCCTGAACTTGTACAGACCCATTGCTACGTTCTTTGATGACTTTGTATGGACCAGTCCACAGTGGCAGAAACTTCTTATCCATTTGGTGGTCCAATCTATTATCAAAGCATAGCACAACATCCCCCTCAGCAAAGTGTCTTTCCCATCCCTTGCGAATCTTAGCATCCAATTGGGCCTTTTGTCGATTCTTTTGGATCTCTGTTTGATGTAGTGCAAGGCGTCGGGTCTCATCTAACTTCTCAAGTTGTACCAATCTGGCCTCTACATGTTCATCTTCTGTCATCTTCTGTTCCTGCGCCAATCTCAAGGCCGGAATCTCTATCTCTAGTGGTAAAACTGCCTCAGTACCATACACCAACTCAAAAGGGGTGTGACCTGTAGAAGTTTTATGAGTGATGTTGTAAGCCCACACGGCTTCAGTGACCTTCTGATCCCATTGGCTCCTATTCCCTGCGGCCATTTTTCCCATGGTTTTACAAAGGAGGCCATTGGTCCTCTCTGTTTGACCCATGGATGCTGGGTAATAGATGCTAGAAGTGTGATGATCAATGCCCATGCGATCCATGAGTAACTCCACTGCTTCATTTAAGAATGGACTCCCATGGTCAGAGACTATCTCCATGGGTGTCCCAAACCTTGTGCAGATACATTCAAAGATGAAATTTGAAACTGCCTTGCCATTTGCAGCAGAGAGGGCGATAGCTTCAGCCCACTTAGTGACATACTGAGTGGCTACCAAAAGATACTTCTTTTTGCGGGCAGTCATGGGCAAGGGTCCGACAAAATCTATGCCCCACTTTTGAAACGGATGGATGGACATCACTGGGTGATGTTGCCCGGGACGCAAATCCTTCCTACCGAAGAATTGACATGGTTCACAGGTTTTGCAATACAAAGTGACATCCTTGAACAAGGTCGGCCAATAGTATCCAGCATGTAAAATCTTCTTAGCTGTATAGTCACTGGCATAGTGGCCTCCACAAAATCCATCATGATAATGCTTCAATACCTTAGGCACTTCATCTGCATCAATGGCCCGTCTGAGTACCCCATCCATGCCTTGACGGTACAACACCCCATCAAGGAGGGTATAGCGCCTACTATCTTTGTGGATCTTTCTCTCATAGCTAGTACTTTCTGAAGGAAAGGAGAAAGCGGTCAAAAACTTATAGATACCACCATACCAAGGATCCCCAACTTCTATGGCTGCTACAAGGGTTACATCAAGGCACTCCTCTAAATCAATCAAAGCATTCGTCAAGTTGGAACAACCCCCTTTTACAATTTTGAAAGAAAAATCATATTCTTGTAGAACTGCCAACCATTTGGCCAACCGGCCCATGGGATTTGGTGATTGAAGAACCTGCTTTGCAAGACCAGTGTCAGTGAGTATAAAGAAGGACCTTCCAGCCACATAATGCTTAAATTTCTCAATGCAAAACACCAAAGACAAGGCATGCTTGTCGGCCTCTGAATAGCATCGCTCGGTGTCGAGCAATTGTCGAGAAGCAAATCGAACGGGGTACATGAATCAATCCTCCCCTTGCTGGAGAAGAATACCTGCTAGAGTGTGCTCACCAAACCCAGGATTGATATAGAAGGCAGTCTAGATGGCGTAGAATGGGTTCTGAAGCCAGAGCATTCTTGATTTGTGCAAACCCATGATCACAATCCTTATTCCACGAGAAATCAACCCCATCTTTTAATAGCATAGTCATGGGCCGTGTCAAAGCAGCATACTGATCAATGAAGCGGCGATAGTATCCTGCTAGATTGACAAATGAGCATACCTGACGTTTGGTTGTAGGTGGGGAGAGCTTGAGGATGGCTTCTACCTTCTCGGGGTCAGGCTTGATGCCCGCGGATGAGACAACATGTCCTAATAACCTCCCTTGAGTGGCTCCAATGGTGCATTTCTCAGGGTTGAGACTGCCATTTGCATCATTGACCCTTTGGAAGGCCAATCTAACCTTCATGACATGCTCCTTACGTGATGAGAATATACAGAAATCATCTAAAAACACCTCCAAGAAATCCCCCAAATAAGGAGCAAACACCATCTGCATAAATCTTTGAAAGGTGGCAGGAGCATTGGTGAGGCCAAATGGCATTACTTTGAATGCAAATGTCCCCCAGGGTGTGGCAAATGTGGTTTTAAGCACATCTTCCTCGGCAATTCTGATTTGATAAAACCCAGAGTAACCATCACAGAAAGTATACATCTCATGACCACTTACCTTCTCAAGAATGAGGTCTTGAAAGGGTAGAGGATGATGATCCCTCTTGGTGGCAGCATTGAGCTTCTTATAGTCGATGCAGACCCGCCACTTGTTGTTTTTCTTTGGGATGACTACCACTGGTGAATCCCATTCAGTATTGTGAACCGGAACAATAAACCCAGCCTCTACAAGCTTCTGCAACTCTGAGTGCAAAGCGTTGGTCTGCAGGGGCCCTAATCTCTGATACTTCTGAGCCACAGGCTTTGCATCAGGCTTCAGCTCTATCTTGTGCTCTATGGCAGTCACATGGTGAAGGTGGTGGTAGCTAGTTGCAAAGAGGTAAGGGAAATCTTTGAACATTTCAAGAAACTCATCTTTCTCACCTGGAGTGAGGTCTGGAGAAAGCATTGATTCGAGCTGTTGAGGACTAGCTGTTATCTTTTCTGCAGGTGGCAGGGTCGGAGACACCCCCATCATGTAAACTTCCTCCTCTGAGAATTCGTCCCCCCCATCTGATTCTTCCATCGACTCAGACATGGACTCAGACACTGAAGATGAGATAGTATCACTGTCCTGCTCCTCTTCTTCTTCCGGTTCCATGGCACCAGGTTGCACAGGGATTTTCTCCTTGGAAGCACCAAAAGACATGTGTCCTGTCTTCCAATAGCTGACTGCATCACTTTTTCTCAACCATGGTCTCCCGAGTATGGCTGGGTAACTTCTGCCTGTATCTTCAATGTCCACTACATAGAAATTGACAGTGGTGGTCAACCCGTTGACAGTGATGGGCAAATCCTCAATGACTCCCATGGTGGCGAGTCGTCGACCATCTGCTACCTTGATGCGAGTGGAGGAACGCCTTGTACATTTCAAATTTAATTTCTTCATGATGTGGGGCACCATGATATTACATGCAGCTCCCCCATCAACACACACATTTTTGACACGGCAATTATCTATGATGACATCTACTGTGTGTGGGTGCCGATCAATTTCTTCAGAGATAGAAGATACCTCTCGTACCTTTCCCTTCTTCTTGCTCTTCCTTGTTGAGAGACCTTGCTGCAGCTCACGTCTCACCTTAGGGCTTAATGCTATTAGTTGAGGGAGTGTGATGCTCAAAGACCGATGAGCAAGGTCCTGAACGACCGAATAGTCCTCTTGCCCTGAGCCGATGGGAAAATCCGAGGGTGACCACTTACTCCTGCGAGATCTTTTAGTCTTCTCTGTTGGTGGGTCTGCCATCTCAGCATCTGAGGGCTCTGAGAAGGACACCTTCTTCCTGGGGCGGCCTGGTCCACGGTTTGGAGAGGGGTCCGAGGTAGCATGAGTTCTTTTCCCGAGATCAAGGATCTCCACATCAGAATCCTCAGTGCCCGACTCACCTAGAAGATTCACCCTTGGAATATTGGGGCATTCTGTGCGATAGTGACCCTTCTGGTGGCACTCGTAGCATACAACATTAGCACGATCTCTTGGAGGGCGGTTGGCTTGATTTCTGATGCCCACCATCTCAAGCCGAAGATCATTCAGGGCCTTAGCTAGGTCATTGACTCCAGGTTCTGTTGCAGGGGGGGCCTCTTTAGTTGGAGGGGCCACGGGAGTGGAGAGGAGGGGAGCTCGTGGGCGAGGCTGGAGAAATCTTCGAGGCGGAGGATGAGGATATCCATCTTGTTGAGGGTAAGCATCTAAGGGAGGACGATACATTTGAGGTGGAGGCGGTGGATACATCCTTGATGAGGGGTGGGGGTATGCCCCTGAGTTAGACCCCCCAGGTTGTTGTTGCAGGAATGGAGGGGGATGCAGAGGGGCAATCGTCTTCTTTGAAGCGGGGTCAGACTGAACTTTGTCAAACTTTTGAGCAATCTCATGTGCTAGCACCATAGCTTCTGGATTCTCCCATTTAAGCTTGAGGCGGAATTCATCACTCGCTCCTGCTACAAGGTAGCCCAGCACATGCTGAGTCATTCCAGCTCGAAACTCGGCATTGTCATCCTGTGTGGCAATCAAACGGTCCAGGAGCACGGCCGCTCGATCCACATATCGACGCGCCGTCTCACCTTCTGACTGCTTCAAATTTGCCACCTGTAGGTACACATTCTCCGGCTCCTCTTCTTTGCCAAGATACTCAATCATTGTTGCTGTCAACCTTGGCCAGCTTTGGCGAACATCTTCGGCTTGCTTCTCATACCACACTTGAGCCAAACCTTCTAGAAATGTGGGAAGAACCAATAGCCATCTGTCTTCAGTAAGAAAGTTGAGAGAAACACAACGGCGCTTGAAAGCCACAAGATACTCATTTGGATTTTCTTCTACCCGTCCACAAAACACGGGAATGTCAGCCATGCTTGGAAGATGGAAAAGAGGGGCTTATCTATGGACGAACAATAGTAAGAGGAAGCTTGAACTGAAAATCGGGTGAAGATACATCCAAAAAGCACACATAGGCAGGGTAGGGTGTGACTGGAGTAGTGTGAAATATTACACGAGAAGAATCTTCAGCATAGAATGGCACATAGACAATCTTAAAAGGACCAATCCTCATGATATCACTTTGATCATTACATGCGAGGGTTAGAGGTGCGGCGTCGCATGAGGTTGTTTATCAAGGCAAACAAGAATGCCATGACAAATGTCAACAGTTGGAGAGCTTGCACATCACATTCTGCTTCTTCCAGTTCTTGTAGTGGCCATGCTATTTCTTCAAGGGGTGTGTGGTCTGGCATCCTTCTTTTAAGCAATGTCCTTGAGAACCCTCCTGATGATCTTCCGAAGTCGGTGAACTCATATCAAGTATGCCCAACACTTAGTTTCATGATGACCACAACTTTGCATTCCTTACAAACGATCACCCTCCTTCGTGGCTTGCGGCTTTGTTGGGGAGGCGCTTCCACTCGCGTCATGCGTGATTGAAATACAAGCTTCATGTGCCAAGAAATCAGCAACAAGATTTCGAGCTCGAGGGATATGCTGAATTTTTGCCTCTTCAAACTGGTTGCAAAGTTCCAAGGCCTGTTGATGTCGTGGAACCAAGCCTTTGCTCCGCACCTTCCACCTTCCACTAACTTGTTCACACACTAGTTGAGAATCTCCTTGCACCTCCAATTGCTTGGCCTGATGTTCTTGTGCCTTTTGTAGCCCAAAAATGAGCGCCGAGTACTCAGCTTGATTGCAAGTACTTGCGGGCGAAGACTTACTGTAACAAAACTCCTCACCACCCGGTGAAGTGAGCTTCACACCCATGCCAGCCGCCTTGGTCGAAGGTTTGTAAGCTCGATCAAATTGAAGAATCCAAGATGTCATCACACCAAGACGAGAATTCGGACATCCCAAGTTTCTCGGTTGTCCAAAATAGGTAGGAGGAGAGGGTGGGGAGAAATCAACACTTGAGCCAAACGTTCAGCACCAAATAAACTTGCAATTCTTTGTTGATAGTTTATCTTAAGCCCAAAAAGAATTACAATTTGAAGCTCGAAATGAGGCACAAAAGGCTGATTAGGTACAAATGGATTCCTTGGCCGAAACATTACCAACCATAGCCGAGGCCTAGAAACCTTTGTAATGAGATTGTAAATAAACCATTTAGGACGAGCTTTTCCACAAGAATCAACAAGCAGATGCGCCAAATCTCCCCCCAAGCTTGGGGAGCATCCCACCCTTCGAAGAGAAGAAGGAAACCGTTTTGATTACCTCTGAAGCAACAAGTAGTTCGATCACCGCACAATGAGTAGAAGTAAAGTCAAAATCCTCCCAGCGTATCAGTAGTTCGTCACCCTGAATCATCCACGGTGTGTCATTCCACCCGTCATCACCATCAATAATGCACTGGACAATCAGCCGTTGAAGGTCGACATGAAGATCAAGGAAGACATCTCATGCATTGGTAGCCGTAAGGTGCGGAGGAACAGGTACCAATTCCTTAAACGCGTCGAGAAGTGACATAAATGTCCACCCTTCTCGTGAGGCATGCGTCCGTGAAGTGGGCTTGGAGAAGTTCTGAATTGGCAATCTAGCAAGAGATGTGGATAGAGCACATAAAATGAAATATTTTTGCTTTTTACAGTAAGAGCAAACTCCTTATGGTTAGAGAGTTACAGCTCCCGCAATTTCAATATATGAACAAAAATCATTACATTTTTACCACTTCCAACTTGTTGGCCCAATGATAAGACTTTCTTTTGTGAAGGGGGAGGTCTTGGGTTCCAATCCTAGTCTTTAATAAAAAGAGAGGAGAAGGAGAAGAGAAAGAGAAGAAGAAGAAGAGAAGAGATAGGGGGGCGCGGGATCGGCTGTTACTCTTTTATAGGGGCTTAGGAAACAGTCCGCGGCCAGAGTAGTCCAGAGAACTGTCGCACAGAAAACAGTTCGCGGCCAGAGCAGTCCAGAGAACTGTCGCACAGAAAACTGTCCGCAACCAGAAGTCGCGGCAGTCCAGGGAACCGAAGCATAGAAAACTGTCCGCAACAGTCCAGAGAACTGTCGCGCAGGAGACGCACGAATCGAATGCTTAGAAAGAGCACAGATGGTATAGTTTTGTTGATGTAACCCATACGAATAGAAGATTCGCCACCAGCCGTGGAGATTCGTATCCCAGCAGCCACACCAAAACTTTTAGCCGGAAATGTAATCGAGACCAGAGGCTATAAACTAAGTATGGCGACGCTCAAAGGCCATAGAGAAGAGGAGAGCATGAGGGCGAAGGGATGACATAGGGGTGAAAAAGGAATTAGAAGGGGAGGGAAGGAAAAGGGAGACTATGACACAAGGGGAAAGGGAGAGGGGGAAGAGAAGCATGAACATGATAGGAGGAGGAATGTTGAGATGTAGACATCAAGGGAAGTGATCCATACTTTATTGGAAAGAAGGGATGAGAGGGAAATATCAAAATACTAGCTAGGTGGCTTTACAAGAATGAGTGTGTCTCATCAAGGATAGCCTCTTCCTTTTATAGCCAAAAGAGGGGGTCTCTCCACATTAATGTCTCCTCCCACATGCATGGTGTGTGTGGAAAAGTCTCCCATGTGGGCTAGGTGGGTACGCACTCTCAATTGTGTGCGACAACACTTTGCCTCAATTTTCCACATAAATCAAGCCCCATATCTCAAGTCTATGATACTCCCTTGGTCTCTTTCCAATTTTATAATAGGTTCAAACCTCTAGGAGGACAAGTGGAGGGTTGGCACAAGGAATCTTGCCACCTCATCCTACTTTCCCCATTATTTAACTAGCTCTCTTTGTCCTTCTATACCTCCCCCACATGAGCCTATCTCATATGGAGGGAATACCTCAATATAATAGCCATCTCCACCCATTTTATATTGCTTCTCCCATGGACTTTGAGCCATATCTCACTTAATGCATCCTAGGTGGAGGGGTGGCACATGGAGGAGCCATGCCACCTTGCATTTTATAATATTACTATCATGGATTATGTACAACACACCTTATGGGTCCTCGTACATGGAAGGGTGGCACATGGTCATGCCCTGCCACCTCAACCTTGGGCCCTATGCACACCATATTTTATTATACTATGGCCACATATACAAACACACATACATATTAATGCTTTTTTTCCTTGGACAATTTTATCCATAACAGTAATAGCTTCACTCTAGCTTCATCTGAATCCATTAGCATCTGTTGAAGCTAGTTAAAATACTCAAAAACATCTTCATGGGCCGTTTCCAAGACTTCCACTCTAGTTTGGAAATCTCTCAAAACGACAGACTGCTTTTCATAACTGTCGAAAGCCATGGCAAGCTAGTGCACAGCCCTATCGTAATTTTGTTGCAGGGTCTTGTAGCTTACTCTTTGGACTTCCAACAGTGTTTCAAAAAAACAACCCTCACTGTGGCTATTACAAATTGCTCCACCGTGGCTACTCTTTGCATCCTTCTTGGCCTGGAGAGCTGCCATGTTGTCTTCTCCACCCTGGCTGCTCTTTGCCCCATCCTTCCTGGCCTTGAAGCTCTCTCGCAGTGCTTGCATCACCTTTTTGGTTTCAGCATTCTCCCTTTTCAGCTCCTCCATCATCTGGGATTTTTTAATGTTCAATGCATTTTGCATGTTGCAGAGCCGTTTGTAAAGACACCCCTTTTCGGCTCTCTGATCTTCAAGGCCCTTTTGCATCTTTTTTAGCTCCTTGTCTGCCATGTCTTCTCACTTCTTCGAGCCTATCTCGGAGCTCCTTCATGTGCTTCTCTGCTTCTTCTCTTCTATAACTTTCCATGTTGACCATTTTTTTAGCGGCCTTAGCTTGCTCTTGTTCTTGCAAGGCCCTCACTTGTGCCTCCTCTACCTTGGCTTCTGCACCTTCCTTGAGTCTTTTCTCAAGTTGCGCTGCCTTTGCTGCATCAGTGGCTTTCTCTTGTAGAAAAGTCACCTTTTGAGACATTTGCTTATCGTATTGCTCAAAAATCCCTTTGAGGGTAGATGCCATCAGGTGCATTGGAACTCCAGTGGACTGAGATGACAATTGGGATTTGCCATCCATGCAATTCTTCAGGTTGGTTAACTCGCTCTTGGAGATCTCCCTTGAGAAAGATACATCACGTCCTTTTCAGTTGCTCTTCTACTGCTTGAACCTGCTAGAACTTCACGGTTCCTCTCGTATCTAGAAAGAAGTGAATGGTCTTATTTAGCACATCTTGGAGGTCTGTTGGTAAGCTCAAAATCTTGACTCCACCATCTTTACTAATATGAGCGTTGGGGTATACATCTAGAATATCCTGTCTCTTCCACTGCTTCTTGAAAAAGCATGCTTGCAAACTACCCCCAGAAATTTCTAGAGCATTTTCAATCAATTTTCATTGATGGTAATCTTCTGACCTTGACAGACAAGTTTCCCGTCGTTCACATTCACCTCCTATACCAACTTGGTAAAGTTTTAGAGAGCATCCAAATTGGGCTTTCGAAGAGCGAGAGAGGAGCTCCCATATGTCACGATTTCAAGATCAGGAGAGGAGGCACTGTGCTATAGAGGTGCTATAAAGGGGGAGGAAAGATTGTGTGAGGAGCTCCCAGACTATGCAGGGTCCATTACAAGAGGGGATATAAGTTGCAGGAAGAGTGCAAGAGAGATAGAAATGGTCGAGAGGGATAGAAGATGAAACAATGAAGGAAATGGAATAGTGGAGGCTTGAGTTTGCAATCCGATTGCAAGGGAGAAAGAAATGGTTGAGAGGGATAGAAGATGAAACAGTGAAGGAAATGGAATAGTGGAGGCTTGAGTTTGTAGCCGGATTGTAAGGGAGAATGAAACGGTCAAGAGGCACATAGAAGATGAAACAGTTAAGGGAATGGAATAGCGGTTTGTAGCCTGACTACACTATCAAGGTGAGAGCCACCGCGGTGGTTGTAGCCTGACTACACTGTCAAGGTGACAGCCACCACAATGGCTGGCCCAAAATTTAATTATTTCAAGGTGGTAGTATTGACTTGTATGGTAATGAGTGATTAGAGGTGGTGGCATCTAAGATTCCCAACCACATCTGTGGTGACGGCTAAGACCCATTGGGTTGGCAGTTAATGGTAGTACCAGCCACCACAGTGGCCCACAATTACTCACCTTCCAATTACCACCACCGGGCTTGCATGCATTATTACTACGAGTGCAATACATTTCCAGTCATTGGGCTTGCATACTCAGGAGAGTACTAGAGTGCATGGTAATGAGGGACTAGAGGTGATTAGGGTTCATGATTTACTTTTATGGGAATTACTGCCCGGTGGTGGTGGCTATCATCAGCCATGTCTGTTATGGCTATAATTCCACCAGGCTAGCAGGTAAAATTACCAGCCATGACTCACCCACCACCGAGCTTAAGCATGCATGATCACTACAATGACAAAATATGAAGAGGGGAGAGGAGAAGAGTGGAGATGAGGAGAGAGGGCACAGCTAGAGAGCACACCACAAATGACTAACTGTACACTAGATTTAGTTGAAAATGTAGAATATATATAAACCCATTTAGGGTTAGGGTTAGGGTTAGGGGATCTAACCCTTTCCTTTATAGCACTCTATTGGGTTAGTGCCATGCACATATGATCACATGATGGTGCTATGCACATGATGTTGAGCGTGAACTCTCAACACCTTCCCTCAAGATCGACATCACGAAGTAGGCTTTCCCTCAAGATGATGATTCTGGGGAATTTTAGAAGGACTGAACATTACATTCCATCACACCCCTTTAATGGGAATGCCCTTCCTCTGCATCAAACCAAGAGCTAGTCGGTGTTTCTCAAATAGCTCTTTACCGAGTGGTTTGGTAAAGATGTCTGCAACATTCTCTTTGCTATCACAATCCTACAGTGTGATGTCACCAAGTAACACTCTTTCTCTGATGAAGTGCTCTCTGACATCAATGTGCTTTATCTTGGAGTGATGTATTGGATTCTTGGCCAATGCTTGAGCCGATTAATTATCATAGTATATTGTTGTTGGCTTTGACTCATCAAAGTAATCTATTTCTGACAATAGTCTTCTGAGCCATATAGCATCACATGCACCTGTACTGAGTGCTCTATATTCTCCTTCAGTCGAAGATAGAGAAACAGTTGGTTGTTTGTTTGACAACCATGATATAGCACCTTGACCAAGGAAAAATGCATATCCCTGTGTCGATCTCCTGGTCTCATGATCTCCGGCATAGTCACTATCATAATATCCCATGCAACCGTGGATGACTGCCTCTGTATTCTATTCCAAACTGTCTTGTACCTCTGATGTATTTCAAGACTCTTTTGGTTGCATTTCAGTGAGACTATTTTGGATTTTCCATAAATTGTGCTAGTGAGCTTACTGCATAACAAATATCTGGCTGAGTGATAGTTAGATATATAAGAGATCCGATGAGCTGCCTATAGTACCTATCATTGACTGTAGGCTTTTCTGAATCTTTTGTAAGTTTCAAACTCTGTTCCATGGGAGTGGCTACAATCTTGCAATCTGCCATATGAAACTTCTTGAGGAGACTGTCAACATACTTGAGTTGACTCATGAATGCGCTATCTGAATCTCTCCAGAACTCAATTCCAAGACAATAGCGCATAAGTCCAAGATCTTTCATGTCAAACTCTGCAGATAAGTCTTGTTTTAATTTTATGATGAAGCTATCCTTGCTTCCTGTCACAATCAGATCATCTACGTACAAAAGTGCAATAGTAACGTATTCCCCTTGAACTTTGTATTAGAGAGTATGATCTGCATTGGACTTCATGTCCCCTAGATCAGCAAAATACTTGTTGATTCTATTGTACCAACTTCTGGGTGCTTGCTTTAAGCCGTAGAGACTCTTCTTGAGATGGCAAGCCTTATTCTCCTTTCTTGGTTCAACATAACCTGCTGGTTGTTGCATGTAGACTTCCTCGTCTAGGTAACCATTGAGAATTGCCTTCTTGACATCGAGCTGATACACATTCCATCTGCTGAGTATTGCTAATGATATCAAGAACTCTATGGAATCCATCTTTGCTACTAGAGCACAAGTCTCATCATAATCCTAACCATATTGCTGTGCAAATCCTTTTGCAACTAGTCTGGCTTTGTATCTTTGAATACTGCCATTTGGATTGTACTTCACTTTGCATACCCATTTGTTTGCTATGGCGTTCTTTCCCGGTGGAAGATCACATAATTCCCAAGTATTATTCTTGTACAAAGCATTTCTTCATTCATAGCACTTTCGCATTCTGGCTTGTCTACTGCATCTTCGAAGTACACTAGCTCTTCTGTAGCCATGATGGTAGTCATAAGAGCATAGTTGGTGGTTTCAACTTGAATTGCTTTGCCTTTCTGAGCATATGTCGATCTGGCTGGAGGTCTGCTTTCCCTACTGCAGCGGCTATGTTGGGGGTGATGCTGGCAATTCTTGCTCTTCTTCATCAACCTTTTCTGTGATGACTCTAAAGTTGATGCTTCCATCTCCTGTGTATTTGAGGTTTTCCATTCTGATTCCTCGTCAAAGATTGCATCTCTAGAGATAATGACCTTGCAGTTGATGGGATCATACAACTTGTATATTCTTCACTATAGCCAACCATGATGCATTTGCTTGACTTTGTATCCAATTTCCTGCGATGATCATCATGTTTGTGGGCATATGCTATGCAACCAAATATGCGGAGATGCCCAATGTGTGGCTTGTGTCCAGTGAATGCTTCATAAGGAGTCATACCTTGTATCGGTTGGGTAGGAAGCCGATGAAGCAAATAGTTTGCTATGAAGAGTAACCGACAACATGTTCGGTGGTCTCTTTTCGATAAATTCGAATAAAGAGCAACCGAACATGTTATCGACGATAAGAGATCACCGAACATGTTATCGTCTTCACTTCGAAAAGAGCGAAGAACACGAGCTATGATGTCACGATTGGTGGTAGAATTCGAGGAAGCAACATCGAGCCATTCAGGTAAATACCAGTCTCGAGTCTTCACAAGCTTTAGCCTGCATCCTAAAGTTCATAGAGTGACAACCATACCAACACCTCGAGAGATGCATGCAGAGCGAAAGTAATGCCCGATCACTCCGATTTGAGTAGTCTATGGGCTACAACAGAATGCAAGAAAAGGAGAGACAGTGTAAGTGAGGAAGTCATTGCAATAGTGGTAATGTTTTGGCACAAAAATACGAGAGTTTCTCCAAATAACAAGGACATCTGTAGAAAGCAGATGGGATGCAAGATGTTTGACGAGCACATCATACACATGCTTGATACAATACAAGTCAGTGGTTGCCTAAACCATCCCGGTGGTTGTTTGCAAAGTGCTATACTAAAATAGTCCCCTTTAGGCTGGTTCTCTTTATCTATTATCAAAATTCAGCCACCGAGCTAGTGACCACAAATCCTAAATGAATTGCAAGCTATAGAATCATACTGTATTATTGGAAAATGTCCATCAAATTATAAAGTCCAAATTAGGGAAACATTTTCAAATTATAACGTCCAACTGAGTGAAGCACTCATAAGAAAATACAACCTTTGAATCCAACTAAATACAACATTTTCAAATTATGAAGTCCAGCTGAGTGAAGTAGTCATATCCAAGGACGGGACAAATGGTGAATTATATACTTTAAAAGTGAAGTTATATAGAAAAGCCAAATGTCTAGTCAGCCATTAAGTTATATACCCGGGTAGTATACAACCAAGTTTTACTCTTCACTTCGAAAAGAGACCACCAAACATGTTATCATCTTCACTTTGAAAAGAGAGCACCGAACAGCCATAGTGACGGGAACTACTTTGAATAAAGAGCAACCGAACATGTTATTGACGATAAGGCAAATTGCGTGTACTTTATCTGGCCAGCCCATCTTGTTCACCGCCTCAAATCAGTGTTCCAACTGGCAACGTCTATTCAATGCTCATCCATTCGTAACAGAAAAACTAACCTCTTCCTTGTTTAACGACTGCCAATCCGACTCTCACCATAAAATTACCACATGGCTTCTTCTTTCTTCGAAGCCTGATGCTGTAATGGAGTCGCTGTCTTGGCTTCCATAAGATTCGCAGCACAAGAACGAACTCCCCACAACGGATCTAGACATCATTCATGTAGTGCAAAATGCCTGTTATAGTATATACTACAGTCTTTCCCGTGTAAGTATGAGACGGAGTTCAAACATGACTGTAATTGCTGTAAGGAGTATACAAGGTCGGCCCTGAGTTACAACACAAACCAATCCAAACGTATCTCTATTCTTTGTAGAATTAGACTACGCTGCGGTTGCTAGGAGAAGCACTCCCAGGCCTATGTGAATCATTGACTGTTCAACGATGTGCTTTATAGATTTCACCGTGTCTGTAGTGTCATCAGATATCCCCACGCTCTTCTTCCAAAGCTGCAAGACTTTGGCGTGAAGTGGTAGCAGACTCAAAGTCCCGGCCGTGGCGTACGCATTCGCTCTAACACCAAGAAAGCCGATCTGCGCAAAACATGAACTCGAACTACACGTTAGATAGATCGGTAACGTCCTAATTTTCGGAGACCGACAAACATAGTCGTTCGGTCGATGATCATTGGTGTGTTCTTACCAGCAACGCATTTGCCGCCGCTAGACATACACTAGCAGTCAACACTCCAATTTTTCCTCCGAAGCGAACTGCCAGTGTTTTCACTCCAGCCGCCTTGTCTCCCACCATATCCTCCACGTTCATGAGGATTTCACGACTGAGAATGCACAGGAAGAAAAAGAGAGCTACAGCGATGGTGGGGTTTCCAAGGCGCTCTTTGCCGCCTGCAATTTCGAGAAGGTGTCACAACGTTGATCATGCAGTCTTACAGAACCTAGAATGAATTGCAACTTAAGATGGATTCATTACCTATGGCCATCGTGCCAGCCAGAATTGCAGAAGTGATCACCCCGGACACGACCACATTCTTTACCACCGTGAGCTTTTTGAAGAAAGGCGTGTAGATGTAGCTTGCAACCGCAGCCCCTCCCACCAAAAGCCTAAGATTCAAAGGCTCCAGGTAGCATAACCCAATTACTACTGCACCATAAAGGCAGCCAGCAACAAGTTCGACCTGCATGAGAAGTGCCCAGAAAAGTGTTGGCGCTCTTGATCAACAAAACTGGCTCTAATTCATAACGAATTTTGCGTACAAGAGATTCGATAGAAACTGTGTCTACGACACGATACAAAAGAGATAAATAACGGTAGTCTCAGAGTGATGCAGGGGCCAGAAACTATTCAATACTTTACAATATTGGAGGAACTTACATCGTCGGGTTGGATTTGTCCTCTAAGTAGAGGCGTTCTTTTTCCATTTAACCTATCGGTTCCAGATCTGTAGTCGAATATGTCGTTTGCTAGCATCGACGCTACGGTAATTAGCGCAGAGCAAGACGCAGTGATCCATACGGATGATCTCATCAATACACCTATAGTTCGCCCGGCAGCCATCCAGCTTCCCAAAAACACCAGAAACATAGAAGGAAGGAAGTTCTGCAAACGACTCATCTCCATAATGCCTGTAGTAAACTTGCACTTACCCGGTGCAACCACATTATTTTTTATATTCCTTGACGAAAAAGACCTGGTTAAGACGTGCGTCTGGCATGTTCGATTGAAATTTGATCAGTGCGGTATTTTCAAATGATGTTTGTATGGTTGGAACACCACGGAAAGCATGAAGCGAGCCTCTCGTAAGATTTAGAATTTCATATTGGGAGTACTGAACTTGGTGGTGTATCGTTTCGTGCTGCCATACCTACCTTACATAGTCATAAAACTTTTGTTCTGCAAAAGCTGGGGCCGTTAGAGCAACGATATCATGGTTTCCAAGGAGGTTTTGCTGCTGATCGGATCTGTGATTCAAATTCTGGCCATTAGGATAGGGGGCATCATCAACTGAACATAAAAGTGGTCACAAGGCGTGGTTATACGGGAGTAGGCAGTGCTTAGATGGACGATGAAGTCGGAAAGTGCTACCACTGAGAGACTCGTCTACTACGGACTTAAAAGAGTGAGACCTAAAGATTGATGTAAAGGGCGCACAAACAAAAGCAGGTGGATGGCACGAGCGACAGACTAATGAGTTAAGTTGGCCAAATGCAGAAGAAGCAAGCGGTCTGGGAGGTGATTGGATTGAGAGGTTGGGTTGATGCTGGAAGGAAAAGGAGGGGAGGTGACGAGGATGGAAGCAATTAGGGAGGGTGTGAGCCATGAGGAGAGGTGCGAAGTAAAACAAGAATTGGCAACGAAATGATGCAATGCAACCTTCGAGTGCTTAGATACTTTTCCTCTCGTCGTAGTCTGCTACAGATGAGAACAGCCATGTGGCATCAACAGCTGGCACGGGTGCGATCAGTCTTGAAGTGATATAAAATGGTTCAACGGTTGTTCACACAGGGCAAATTAGAGCCTAAATTAGCCCCTCTTCACACGCACACGAAATTGAATTTGAAACCTGGTTAGAACGAAAAACCAAAGTTTTGGTATTTGGGTAGGCCAAAAACCAAAGGTGATTGTTCTCTTTTCAAAGGTAAAATATTTTTATGGTAGGCAGCCTAGGGAGAAGTTTGGGTTTCTTGAACTCTCATTGAGCCATGTGTTGTAGATATAGACCATTGATGCAGATTGGTCTGAACCAAGTAAACATTAAAGATTTTTAAGAAATAAAAGCCTTGACTTGAGCCATCAAGTTTGACAAGCATGCTTTTTCACCTTGCTTTCTAGTCTTTTAATAGGGTAATGCATGCCTATTTCAGGACTCGAGATGGGTTTCAAGCATCATAGTTCACCATGATTCTTCTAGGCCACTCAACATGATGGGACAATACTTGGGTTTCACCATCAAGACCTCAATCTCAGCCCTTACAATTCGAATTTGATGGCAGTTCATATTTGCGAAGTTTTGTTGAGAGTCGCCCTGTCAAGGAGGATAAGAGAATTGCTTTGGGGGAATAAGTAGCGTCAGAAGTATTTGGAGATGGCTCTTGCATCTTGGGGAATAAGAGAATTGCTTTGGGGGAATAAGTAGCGTTGGAAGTATTGGCAGATGGCCCTTGCATCTTGAAAGACGATGTTGTAGTGCTTCTTTGAGCTACCGATTGTGTATATAAAACCCAGAGCAATTCACGACCTGTGGCAAAGCTTCTCGAGCTAGGAGCCAAGAAAGACTTGATGTAGGTGGAAATTCGAGGACGATCTAGCATGGTGCGACCAGGCTTCCTCTTCCTAGCAGGTGAGGCCCTAGAATCCATCCACACAACTACACCCACTGCTCAATCAGATGAGGCTGGCGCATGTGAAAATCCCTATGTATCCAAGTAAGGGGTGATTGAATTCCTTTGCAGAAGCACGACTATGAAGGTTTGCAATAATGGATAGTGACTTCTTGGAGGCTAATGAGACCGATCATCTATTGCAACGCCTGCTTGCAATACTTTTACGTCTTCAAGCACGTTGTGAGCAAGCAGATAGAGATCAACTGTACTAGTGCGCCGGCTTCCAATAAGGCATAGGTCAGCTTAATGAGTGACTACAAATTCACGTAAAGGGGCAAGTGAAGAAAGCACATGACGAGATAAATTTTGACGGTGGGGGAAGATGAAAAAAGAAAGAGGAGCCTAACACACACCTTTTTAGCTCAAATCTTCTTGCACATAGACAAGCACCATGACAACGACTGCTCACCAATGAAAGGAAGGAATTGACAAACGAGCCGTTTGAGAAAGAAGGAATTGGCAAAAGGCAGTTTGAGAAGAGAGCAGACGTTTGGTGCATGACAATCGAACTATGGCTTTCAAATCAAACTGAGCTGAAATCTAAAAGGACTTCAACAGGATATTGCTAGGAAGTTAGGATGCTTAGCGCCAAAGTTGAATGAAACTATACTTGCAAGTAAATACCATGATTAAAGCTCATGAGCTTAAAACCATGTCTCCCTTTGTATCTGTGTTGGAGCTTGAATGAGATTCCAAGCCTCTTCGCTCGCCTTGCTATTAGTTTTGTTGCAACAAAGATCCATTTGCTTCAAGCATATTTGCAAATACCACAACTCTTCAGAGCTTGAATACTTGAGCATTGCTACTGATTTGATCGAACCATAGAAAAATTGCATTCAAGACAGAATGTCGATTGAATTTAATGGAATCAAATAGAGGAATGAGGAATGTCTATCAGCATTACTGGAATTGTTACATGGACAGATTGTTTGCCACCACCTTGTCAAGCCCAAATTCATTAAGCACCAAAAAGCCCATTTTGCAAAAGTAATGTTTCAAGACATTATAACGTACAAACGTGAAGAAGGGAATGATACACCTTCTATTCTCATTGTCTACTTGCATGCATGCTCTTTGAAACTACTGGATCTTTACGAGACGTTGTAATGATTGGAGTGACCGAATGAGAAATCAGGCCTCCATTGTACCAAAGCACATAAATGTTGGCAACCACATGGCGAAGATCTTTTGAATTTCTATCGAGAGTCCAATCTCTGTGCCAACACTAGGAATATTTCTGAGGTTGCGCTATCACTACAAGGCATAGGCCATTTTTCGATGAAAATACCGACGCTTTTTACATTAAAATTGTTTTTTTTTCACGAGCACAAACGTCGCTATAAGTGTCGCTAAAAGCGTTGGAAAAGGACCGTCGCTATAAAACGTCGCTATATAGCGACACTGGCAAACGTCGCTATATAGCGACGATGCAAATGTCGCTATAGGGCAACACTGTTAATCGTCACTATATAGCGACACTGGTAAACGTCGCTATATAGCGACGTTTAACAGAAGTAAAAAAAAAGGGTTAGTGGGACTAAACAGGGCTTCCTTTTGGCCCTGTTTAGCCCCACTAATCCTTTTTTTTTTTTGTAATTACAAAACAAAGTTTTTTATAACAAAATTTCCCTTGCGAAAAGGGTGATACAAAATCGTTCTTGTGAAATGATGAGCAACAAAAGCATATACATGTCGGACATATACAACATTGTTTGTAACAAAATTACCCTTTCGAAAGGGCGATACAAAATTGCTCAAACGAGCGGATAGACAAAATGCTACTACCACTACTACTCATCCGAATCCCAATCATCCTCATCTTGTTGGCCTGTTCCTTGGTCCTTGACACCTGTGTCTTCTCCCTCGTCCTCGCCACCCGCGTCTGATCCTTGGCCCTGTTGATCGCTCGCCTCCGATGATGGGACGCTTGAGCTTTGACCCTAAGAGTGAACCATATAAATCGAAAATTAGATTGAAACTTAATTAATTAAAAAGTGAGATTACAAGTAGGAGTAAACTTATACCGTGCGAGCAGCCACCTCAGCCCAATTGACCGTCGCTCCCATTGCCTCTTGCTCAATGAACCACGGCTTTGTTCCTATCCAAAATGCGTGTCGCGTCTCTGCATCTCTAGAAAGATGACCCATCGCAGCTTGCTGTGGATCCAATTTACGAGAGTTAGAGTTAGCTAAAGTGCATGTAATATGTAGTAAAACAAATAGAATAATACATTAAATGAGAAGAAGTAGACTTACCACGGTTGCCTCGAACACATACCGTCCGCCTGCACCAAAGTGCGAAGTACCTACGACGTCCAGCTGTCTCTTCACAGCCCTCCTATGACCCTCGAACATTTCGGGGTGGTCCCTATGTTGCTTCTTGAAGTACTTCCAATCAGCTTTGTCTGCCCAACTGGGTTTAGCCAACCCCTTTGTGATGGAAGTACGCAAGGTTGATCTACGATGCTTCAGGACCAAACCCATGCGCTCTCGCATATAATCGTTATTAAACTCCACATTTGGCGGATTAGGGTATCTTTGTTTTAACTCATCGATCACTGCTTGCTTCTTTTGGGCATCTTGATACCGCCAATCGGTATTTATGTCGCTCTTGAAGTGATGACTCATCAACCTCCTCATGGTGGCCATCACTGCTTTGCCCTTTTTATCTTCTATTATCTCTCCGGCAGATGTGATTTGATAGGAGAGATCCCTTGATAGTAAGGAGGACTGACGGTAGCAGAGTCTGAAGGAGTGGAAGTTGCGTGAGCACTTCCGAAGCGAGGAGTAGCAGTGGGAGTAGGAGAGGGAAAGGGACCTGACTGATACTGTGTCTCCGGACCAAGTGGAGACCTAAAGGAGCGTAAGTGTGCTGACTCGTCTACATCTCCTGAGTCAGCACAACATGAGCCACCCATCCTACTCTTCCTTCCCTTGCGAGAGGCATGCACAGGTGATGATCCCGCGGTCAAAGAGGCACGAGGGGATGGCTGGGCAGTACGTCCACCCGTCGGTGTAGGGGAGGGAACTGCTGAGGTCCTCTAAGAGAGCAGAGAGAAGAATCTCGCTGCCTCCTCATCGCTCGTCTGTGCTACAAACTCGTCGGGACTCCCGACAAAGCCATGCGTGGCTAGCAAAGGAGTTCCCCGAGGGGTAGTTGCAGTGCTACGTGAAGAGGAGTCCAGGGGTAGTCATAGTGCTAGGTCCAAGAGGAGTCAGACCAGGGGTAGTCCTAGGGGTAATCGCCTGAGAGAAATCAAAGTCCTCTAGAGCATATAGATCATGAGCTCTCCTCCTGCGAGGCTGTCCGTACTCATCGGATGAGCAACGTGATCCCATGTCTAACATAGACACAAACACGAAAACAAAAAACAAAAAAACAAACATAAGCGTAGGCATAGGCATAGGCATAGGCAAGAAGAAAGAAGAGGGAAAGGAAAGAAGAGGGAAAGGAAAGAGGGAAAGAAGAGGGAAAGGAAAGAGAAGAGGAAGAAGAGGGAAATAGAGAATAAGAGTTAGAGAGAATAAGCTCATGCTTATGCTTATGTGGAAATAGAGAATGAGAGAAGGGGGAAATAGAGAAGGGGAGAGAAGCATAAGCATAAGCTTATGCGGAAATAGAGAATGAGCTTATGCGGAAATAGAGAATGAGAGAAGGGGGAAAGAGAGAAGCATAAGCATGAGCTTATGCGAAAATAGAGAAGGGGAATGAGAGAAGCATAAGCATGAGCTTATGCGGAAATAGAGAATGAGCTTATGCGGAAATAGAGAATGAGAGAAGCATAAGCATGAGCTTATGCTTCTCTCATTCTCTATTTCCGCATAAGCTCATGCATAAGCATAAGCTTATGCAGAAATAGAGAAATAAAGAAGGGGGAAACTTAAGCATAAGCTCATGCTCATGCATGAGCATAAGCATGACCTTATGCTCATGCATGAGCATGAGCTTATGCGAATGAGAGAAGGGGGAAATAGAGAAGGGGGAAAGAGATGAGGGGGAATGAGAGAAGCATAAGCATAAGCTTATGCGGAAATAGAGCATGAGCTTATGCGGAAATAGAGAAGGAGAGAAGGGGGAAATAGAGAAGGGGGAAAGAGATGAGTGGGAATGATGCTTCTCTCATTCTCTATTTCCGCATAAGCTCATGCATAAGCATAAGCTTATGTGGAAATAGAGAAATAGAGAAGGGGGAAACTTAAGCATAAGCTCATGCTCATGCATGAGCATAAGCATGAGCTTATGCTTATGCTTATGCCCCTTCTCTATTTCCCCCTTCTCTCGTTCGCATAAGCTCATGCTCATGCTTAAGCATAAGCATAAGCATAAGCTCATGCTTATGCTCATGCATGAGCATGAGCTTATGCGAACGAGAGAAGGGGGAAATAGAGAAGGGGGAAAGAGATGAGGGGGAAGGAGAGAAGCATAAGCATAAGCTTATGCGGAAATAGAGAATGAGCTTATGCGGAAATAGAGAAGGAGAGAAGGGGGAAATGAGAGAAGGGGGAAACAGAGAAGGGGGAAAGAGATGAGGGGGAATGAGAGAAGCATAAGCATAAGCTTATGCGGAAATAGAGAATGAGCTTATGCGGAAATAGAGAAGAGAGAAGCATAAGCATGAGCTTATGCTTCTCTCATTCTTTATTTCCACATAAGCTCATGCATAAGCATGAGCTTATGCGGAAATAGAGAATGAGCTTATGCAGAAATAGAGAATGAGAGAACAGCATGAGCTTATGCGGAAATAGAGAATGAGAGAAGCATAAGCATGAGCTTATGCTTCTCTCATTCTCTATTTCCGCATAAGCTCATGCATAAGCATAAGCTTATGCGGAAATAGAGAAATAGAGAAGGGGGAAACTTAAGCATAAGCTCATGCTCATGCTCATGCTCATGCATGCAAAATAGAGAATGGGGGAAAAAGATGAGGGGGAATGAGAGAAGCATAAGCATAAGCTTATGCGGAAATAGAGAATGCGCTTATGCGGAAATAGAGAATGAGAGAAGCATAAGCTCATGCATAAGCATAAGCTTATGCGGAAATAGAGAAATAAAGAAGGGGGAAACTTAAGCATAAGCTCATGCTCATGCATGAGCATAAGCATGAGCTTATGCTTATGCTCATGCATGAGCATGAGCTTACGAGAATGAGAGAAGGGGGAAATAGAGAAGGGGGAAAAAGATGAGGGGGAATGAGAGAAGCATAAGCATAAGCTTATGCAGAAATAGAGAATGAGCTTATGCGGAAATAGAGAATGAGAGAAGCATAAGCATGAGCTTATACTTCTCTCATTCTCTATTTCCGCATAAGCTCATGCATAAGCATGAGCTTATGCGGAAATAGAGAATGAGCTTATGCGGAAATAGAGAATGAGAGAAGCATAAGCTCATATGAGAGAAGCATAAGCTCATATGAGCTTATGCTTCTCTCATTCTCTATTTCCGCATAAGCTCATGCATAAGCATGAGCTTATGCGGAAATAGAGAAGGAGAGCTTATGCTTCTCTCCTTCTCTATTTCCGCATAAGCTCATGCTTATGCATGAGCTTATGCGGAAATAGAGAATGAGAGAAGCTTATGCGGAAATAGAGAATGAGAGAAGCATAAGCTTCTCTCATTCTCTATTTCCACATAAGCTCATGCATAAGCATAAGCTTATGCGAAAATAGAGAAATAAAGAAGGGGGAAACATAAGCATAAGCTCATGCTCATGCATGAGCATAAGCATGAGCTTATGCTTATGCATAAGCATAAGCATAAGCTCATTCCCCCTTCTCTCATTCTCGTAAGCTCATGCTCATGCATGAGCATAAGCATGAGCTCATGCTTATGCTCATGCATGAGCATGAGCTTACGAGAATGAGAGAAGGGGGAAATAGAGAAGGGGGAAAAAGATGAGGGGGAATGAGAGAAGCATATGCATGAGCTTATGCGGAAATAGAGAATGAGAGAAGCATAAGCTCATGCACATTTTCTGCATAAGCTCATGCTTATTTTCCGCATAAGCTCCTGCATAAGCATGAGCTTATGCGGAAATAGAGTAGGAGAGAAGCTTATGCTTCTCTCATTCCAAGCATGAGCTTATGCAGAAATAGAGAAGGAGAGAAGCTTCCGCATAAGCTCATGCACATAAGCTCATTCTCTATTTCCGAATGCGGAAATAGAGAATGAGAGAAGCATAAGCAATAGAGAATGAGATGAGCTTATACGGAAATAGAGAATGAGAGAAGCATAAGCTTCTCTCAATCTCTCCACATAAGCTCATGCATAAGCATAAGCTTATGCGGAAATAGAGAAATAAAGAAGGGGGAAACTTAAGCATAAGCTCATGCTCATGCATGAGCATAAGCATGAGCTTATGCTTATGCTAGCATAAGCATAAACATAAGCTCATGCTTATGCTCATCATGAGCATGAGTTTACGAGAATGAGAGAAGGGGGAAATAGAGAAGGGGGAAAAAGATGAGGGGGAATGAGAGAAGCATAAGCATAAGCTTATGCGGAAATAGAGAATGAGCTTATGCGGAAATAGAGAATGAGAGAAGCATAAGCATGAGCTTATGCTTCTCCCATTTTCTATTTCCGCATAAGCTCATGCATAAGCATGAGCTTATGCAGAAATAGAGAATGAGCTTATGCGGAAATAGAGAATGAGAGAAGCATAAGCATGAGCTTATGCTTCTCTCATTCTCTATTTCCGCATAAGCTCATGCATAAGCATGAGCTTATGCAGAAATAGAGAATGAGCTTATGCGGAGATAGAGAATGAGACAAGCATAAGCATGAGCTTATGCTTCTCTCATTCTCTATTTCCACATAAGCTCATGCATAAGCATAAGCTTATGCGGAAATAGAGAAATAAAGAAGGGGGAATCTTAAGCATAAGCTCATGCTCATGCATGAGCATAAGCATGAGCTTATGCTTATGCTTATGCTTAAGCATTAGCATAAGCATAAGCTCATGCTTATGCTCATGCATGAGCATGAGCTTATGCGAATGAGAGAAGGGGGAAAGAGAGAAGCATAAGCATGAGCTTATGCTTCTCTCATTCTCTATTTCCGCATAAGCTCATGCATAAGCATGAGCTTATGCGGAAATAGAGAATGAGCTTATGCGGAAATAGAGAAGGAGAGAAGCATAAGCATGAGCTTATGCTTCTCTCATTCTCTATTTCCGCATAAGCTCATGAATAAGCATAAGCTTATGTGGAAATAGAGAAATAAAGAAGGGGGAAACTTAAGCATAAGCTCATGCTCATGCATGAGCATAAGCATGAGCTTATGCTTATGCTTATGCTTAAGCATTAGCATAAGCATAAGCTCATGCTTATGCTCATGCATGAGCATGAGCTTATGCGAATGAGAGAAAGGGGAAATAGAGAAGGGGGAAAGAGAGAAGGGGGAATGAGAGAAGCATAAGCATAAGAAATAGAGAAGGGGGAAATAGAGAAATAGAGAAGGGGGAAACTTAAGCATAAGCTCATGGTCATGCATGAGCATAAGCATGAGCTTATGCGAATGAGAGAAGGGGGAAATAGAGAAGGGGGAAAGAGATGAGGGGGAATGAGAGAAGGGGGAAAGAGAGAATAAGAGGAGGGAAAAAAGAGAAGGGGGAAAAAGAGAATAAGAGAAGAGGGAAAAAAGAGAAGGGGGAAAAAAGAGAAGCTCATGCTCTCATGCTATGCGGAAATAGAGAATAAGAGGGAAAGGAAAGAGAGAAGGGAAAAGAGATGAGGGGGAAATAGAGAAGGGGGAAAGAGAGAATAAGAGAAGAGGGAAAAAAGAGAAGGGGGAAAAAAGAGAAGGGGGAAAAAAGAGAATAAGAGAAGGGGGAAGAAGGAAAGAGTTTGAGGGGAAGAGAGGGTTCCTACACCCATCACTGTAGCTAGCGCTTAAGGCGCTAGCTGCAGGCCAATGCAAATAACAAAAATAATAAATCAAAGAAAGAGGAAGCACTTACCTGAAATAGTATGTCCCGCTCGGTGTAGTGGACTGGCCCTACAAAAGAGAGAAAACAACCCATTTTTTCAAATAAGATGTTAGTGGAAGGAGGAGATTACAAAAGGAACTTCTTGAAGGGAGGAGATTGAGGAGACAAGGAAAGGAGGAGATTGAGGAGACAAGGAGAAAGAGAAGGAAGAGAAATACAGAAAAAAGAGGTGAGTTTTCTTTCTTTCTTGAAATCTCGTTTTTTGTTTCAATCCTTTCAAAACAAGCATGAAAACTAGTTTACAGGTTTAGCAATACAAGAAGAAACACTCACAAAACTAAAGCTAATAAACAAACAACCTACATTGTTGAAACAAACTCACCTCTTGAAGAACTTCCTTTTAAGAAAGCAAAGAGGAAAAAGAATAGAGAGGGAGTACAAGAGGTAGGAGAAGGGTGAGGAGTGGAAAATAGAGTGGGAGATTGCTTGAAATAGGTGGGAGGAGATATTGGCTTGCTTACTTGAGAGATTAGGGAATAGTATGAACAAAACGCCACGCATTTAGCGTTTCGGGTTTTAACCCACAGCGTCACTATATAGCGACGCTTATTCGTCGCTATATAGCGACGCTTATTTGTCGCTATATAGCCATGTTTTTAATTAAAAACGTCACTATATAGCGACAGAACAGAGGAAAAGGTCGCTATATAGTGACGCTTACTGTCACTTTTTTGATGTGGCATCAAAAGAAGCTCAAACATGCTATTTTATAACTGTTAATATCTCCTCTTCATGCTTATGTTGTGATTTTATAAGTGTAGATGGAAGGGACGAGTGGAAGCTCGTCCGATGATGCGCTAACACCCAAGAGCACGAATTGGCTTACGGAGAGGCTATACTATCATTGCACTCATTGCAAGCGAGAAGTACGACATCAACGTCGTATTATCATGCGCCACTTGCGGATGTATGGGGAGGAGCCGGAACCAGTACCCCCCATTGGTGTTGCACATGTTGATGGATCATCGGTAAGTCGAAGCTATTTAAGTTCGCAATCTTATTGTATACCAGGGAATAGAAGATCTTATATTTACACGAAATCGTAAAACAGGATGAGGAGGGTGACGAGGGTATACATGTACCTTCTCACTTTCAGCAAGACTATAGTCTCGCGGATGACGATGAGGGTATGGTCGACATGATGGATTCCATTTTTAGGGGCACTACATTCCATGTACACGTGATGTTAGAGTCTGAGGTCAAAATGCGAGAGTTGCAATCAACACAATTGTACGAGGGTGCTAGGATGTCTAAACTACATGCTTGTCTCTCAATCTTGAATCTACAAGTATAGTATGGGTGGTCGGATACGAGTGTCTCGGCCTTAATGAGGTTAGCCCTTGCATTAATTTGACTCATTATTTGGATATTGTTTGTTTTGAGAATCATCATTTGGATAGTGTCTTTGTCATAGGTTGCTCCAGAAGATGTTTCCTGCACCAAATACCATGCCCACATCAAGAGATGAAGCAAAAAAGATGCTAACAACGATGGGTATGGATTATGATACCATCCATGCTTGCCATAATGATTGTATTCTCTTTCATTGTGAGCATGGAGATTTGGCTAGTTGTCCAAAGTGTGGGGAACAACGATATAGAGATGACTTGCAGGGTGAGCGGATACCGGTAAAGGTCTTAAGACACTTTCCCATCATTGCAAGAATACAACACATGTTCCGATGCAAATCCATAGCGGAGTTGATGACATGGCATGCATCTCATCGGTCCACTGATCACACATTGAGGATTCCCGCAGATTGTGCAGCTTGGAAGCACATAGATAATCAGTGGCCGGACTTTGCGAGGGAGCCACGCAACTTACATCTTGGGCTAGCCATGGATGGCGTGAATCCTTTCGGGTTACGCTCGACATCTTGGTCGACATGGCCTATAGTCGTGGTGAATTACAATATCCCACCATGGCTAACAATAAAAAAGGGACACCTCATGCTTGCACTACTTGTGCCAGGAAAGTACAAGGCAAAAAACATGGACGTGTACATGGCACCTTTGATAGAGGAGTTACAGATATTATGGAGAGGAGTGCAGGTCTTTGATATTTCCAGAGCTCCTAGACATACCAATGATATTTTGGTCAGGGGTATCTTGATGTGGACCATGCATGACTACCCAGGATATGGAGAGTGCACAGGTACATGGTTGTGTCTTTACATGTACAATGAGGGATTATGCTTTTTTTACTCTCTTTTGCACGCATGTCTTGTACTAACACATTCATGCACGCGTGCAGGACTTGTTACAAGTGGACTGGCTCTGAAATCGCTTGCACGCTACTCCAAACATATGAGGAAAAATGTTTATGAAGTCATGCTCGATACCTTCCGCTCGACCATCTCACACGTGGAGGTCAGCTTGATCCACCACCATCATATTTGAAGGCAAGTGATTGGATTCAAGCTTGGAGGGCAAATGGAGAGGAACCTCCTCCTGGTATGAAGAGGCTATCGATCTTTCACGAGCTTCCTTATTGGGGTCAGTTACAAATCAATCATCTCTTGGATCCCATGCATATCTTCAAGAATGTGGGGGCTACTATTTGGGCACAGTTGGTTGGTTCCAAGGACTCGAGAGGAGTGCGAGAAGACTTGCGTGCTATGAATAGGATGTCTCGTTTGTGGCCCCAAGTGCATGCTTCGGGAAAAGTTGTCCTCCCGAAAGCAACATGGATCCTCTCTACGAGGGAGGAGGCAGTGGTCAAGGCAGACATTGCCTCTTTTCAAACACCGACAGGGTACATGTGTTGCTTGAAAGGAGCATTTTCAAAGGACAATAAGCTTAGTGGCCTCAAGTCCCATGATTGGCACAAGGTCTTACAGGTATTCTAAGTAGAATTAGTGTACCGATAATCGTGATGCATTAGCGTAATTATTATTATGTTATATTGTTGACATGACTTCATTGTTGCTTTGATAGTTCATCCTCCCAATTACAATCAAAGGGTGCTTACAAGAAGATGTTAGAAATGCTATATTCAAGATCTGTGGTATTGTGAGGTATGCTTACTATCAAATTGCATTATGTATTTTCTTCATGGACATGTGAAATAGGTGGATATCTCAAATATCTTACATATGCATGGACATGTGAAATAGGTGGATATCTCAAAAAGAGATCTCTATATCGAGCATCGAGAAGGCTAGGGTGGAATCCATCGAAGCCGTATGCTTGCTTGAGAAGCACTTTCCCTCGAGCATTATGACAACTCAAGTCCACTTGCTTGTGCACATAGTTGATGAAGTGGCTATAGCAGGTACCGTTCATAGTCGATGGATGTTTTTTTTCGAGCAGTTTATGAAAACTTTAAAGGGGTTTGTAAGACAAAGAGCAAGACCGGAAGCAAGCATGGCAGAGGGATGGCTTGTGCAAGAGTCATTAGTATATATCACAGAGTTTCTTGCATCCACAGATCCTGATATGCCGCAAGCTTGGCACAACAAGGATGATGATCGCATCGTTGGCGAGGTTCCCCAAGGAAAAGGGATTGAAAGAAAGATGAGCGAAGAGAAAATGTAGAAATTCAATAAGTTTTGTATCCTCAATAGCCTTGAGATGCAGAAGTGGATTGAGAGATATGAAGTGGTCAAAGCAGAAAGAATAAATGCAAGGATGAGATTCAGAGTAATGTACAGGCGATCATAACCATATCCACGAGATCTGGCTCTTCTCCCTACTCACATGTCACTTGATTGGCTACAACTGGCTCTACGTAAAGCCGAACATGATGGAGAGATAATAAACGAGCGCGAGCGAGAGTTATCATCTGGATGTATGGTGCATGTAAGTTTCTTACCTCTTGACGTAATTAAGTAATTATTTGTGGCAATATATGCTGAGTATATGCTATAAAATAGATGCATTTTCATTGTTTTAATGATGCTCTTTTATAGTACAAAAAGTACAGTGCATTATGGTCATATGGACGACATTTTCGCGTGGAATGCATCGATTCAAAGAGAGTCACGTATGATTGTGGAGTCATGGCTAACTTCACACAAGATAGCCGAGCAAGTGCTTCAGATACCAATCTTCTCTCCTCACAGTTGGATTATTGTGGAACCATATGCGACATCTATGAAATTGATTTCAGACGATTTACTATTTTCATTCTTGATGTAAAATGGTTTAGAACTACTTACAACGGTTCCCATGCGGCAGTGAGAAAAGATAGTAGCGGTCTCTTTGCAATAGACTCCACCAAACATTGGACCGATGAAAGTGATACTTTTGTTCTTCCGGAGCACTGTGAGCAGGTGCATACTAATGATTTAATTAGTCGAAGCTTTCATTTTTAAAGTCCATTGATACATGTACTTGAGCATAATTTCATATATATAATTGACGACATTTGGCACTCATCTTCAATATAGGTGGTTTTTCATCCGGATCGTTCTGATCCAAGATGGTGGTACATGATCCAAGTTGCACCACGAAGTAAGCAAATTTTCGAAGATCGAGATGTGGATATGGGGATGCCACTACCAATGCCGGATCCAATTGATGAATCTAGCGAAGAAGATGTAGATCACCATATGAGCCAAGAGGAAGATGCGCATAATGACATCGCACGGGAGGAGGATGGAGATCACGATATTGATGAAGAAGACAACAATCATCAAGATCAATCTCCACACTTAAGATTTATTGAAGAAGATGATCAAATACTTTTAGGTGAACGTACGATGCTAGAGTACGATGATGATATAGGAGATCAACTCGGTATAGAGTTGGAGATAGACTTGCTTAGCGCCTTAGGCTTGGCTCAAGATGAAACAGTTGATGTAAATGCTCTTATTTGATTTTTCTGATCTCAAACTTGGACATGAATATATGAGCTTCAAAGGCTTGATGTACATGCTCTCATTTTTTTATTCTCTATGAGCTCAAACATGTATGAAAATTTAAAAAAATTTGTCATTGGAAAAAACTTACTTTTAAGGCCTATAAAAAAAAACAAAGCTCTCTGTAAAAACGTCGCTATAATATTTTGTATCAGTGTCTCTATATAGCGACTTTTAGCAACAGTCGCTATATAGCGACGATTTAGGAAACCCGCTTTTCATACCGACGATTAACGCTAAGCGGGTGCTAAACGTCGGTACATAAATGTCGCAATAGGATCCGTGTGTAGTAGTGTATGTACAGTAGGCTAGGATGTTTGTTACCATCAAGGGTTTTCTCTAGATTGCAAGTAAAGCTTCACAAAGTCTATCCAAAAAAGAAGAGCCCAAGCTTTGCTGCGGAAGATGCTTGATATCATTTTCAGAGAGCATGGATGTAGTGCTTAGGTAAGGAGGGTTGACAAATGACTAGGAGGACAAGCAATGGGTCGACTTGATGCTTCGTCACCTGAGGCCAATCTAGGAGCATGAGGTAAGAGTTGATTCAACTTGATGCTATTGTTAAGATCACTTGAAAGGATCTTGATGAAGTCTATGGTGGAACAAGGCCTTGTGGAGGCATGAGAATTGAGGAGGACATCATGACGAAGGAGGTTTACAAAGATCTTGACAGAGCTTTACTGACAATGACAGTCGGGATATTGCACTGCTTTTGATCATCCAAGACTATGCTCATCTAGAATGCTCTACTTCGGACATCCTCTAATGATAGTTGTCTTTTTGTGTTGTCTAGAGTCTACTGAATGATCTTGGATGTTGGAATCATCCTGCTCACAGACACACGCAGATCCTCTCAAGGTCACAGTGGCAAGTTTTTGGGATATTGTCTCTCGGCATTTGACTATGATTATGACTATTGACATTTAGGTAATATGTCAGTTTCTTATTCATTCACGAGACTTATCCTCGGTGCTCATATTCTCGATGTTTATATTCTCAACGTTAACTTGGCACCCAAGGAAGGGCCCATTCCCTCGGATTATACTATCTTTGGGGAAGGAATCGCACCAGCTCCCCGCCCACACTATGTGTGGTTATAATAATTATATATTAAACATAATAATATAAATATTTTTAATTACTCGTCTATTCAAAATTTCTTTTTTTCAATTTGGATTCTTACAACATTCCTTTTGTTTAATGCATGTTATCAATGTGAGGGAGCAAGGAAATCCAAGATGGATGCAAGATTGAAGGATGACTGCACCGTTATTCAAATGGTTATAGTCCATGTGACAATATTGTGAAAACTGCAATGAGGATCAATTATTGTATCGCCTTATTCATGTATTTGTTGGACTTCAGCTTCCAAAATATGGACATCACAAAATCAATAATAAATCACCACCCATGACATTTGGAGGGAGGATTGGTTCCTAACGGACCCTGTGTCACATCCCATGTCCTCTATTTTACTCATTCTCTTTTTTCCTTAAGCAATTGATAAAATAGTAGGATTCAACTTCAATTTCGAGTTAGTAGTTACGTGCTCCATGATGGAAAGACTACCAAAGAATTGCCAAACCCCAACACAAGGAATTCAATCCCCCTAACCAAAGTCATGGCACAAGAACCGTTTGAAAAATAGAAAATTGACTTTGTAGGACCGATACATTCTACTACTAAAGGAACACAAGCCCGTTACATAATTGTGGCAACTTGTTATTTCAGTTAATGGGTTGAGACAAAAGTAGTACACAAAGCTGACGCTAGAAGTACTGCCAAGTACCTTAATGAAAATGTGATCACATGGTATGGTTGCCCCTTAGAAATAGCCTCTGATCAAGGCACGCACTTTGTCAATGAAGTGATTCAGGAACTTCTCTTAGGATTCATGGTTGTACACCAAAAGAGCACTCCCTACTATTCCCAAGGGAATGGGCAAGCAGAATCTACCAATAAAACCTATGCATTATTCTCGCAAAGGTAGTGGAACCCAAATGCTCTAACTGGGCAGAAAAGATGAACTTTGCCTTATGGGCCTAACCACTTTCAAGGTCAACATAGGTCTTATGCCATTCCAACTAGTATATGGTTCCGAACGCAGTAGTTTCATTAGAATTCATTATCCCCAGTCTTTGAGTGGTAGTATAGGAGCACCTTGGTGATAAAGATTCTCTTGAAGCACAACTAATCCAACTTGAGAAGCATACTGAAAGGAGATTAAGAGCCTACCATGCAATGACAACAAAAAATAGATAAAGAAAGGCATGGTTTGATAGGAATATCATAGACAAGGAGATTAATGAAGGTTACCTTGTCTCACTCTACAATGCCAAAGTCCACAAGGGTAAACTAAAGTATCAAGGTCAAGGACCTATTAAAGTCAAGAAGATTTCCCCCATTGGCATTGCGCTCCTAGAAAATCAACGATCAATGGCAATGGGGAGCAGACTCAAATGCTAGTACCACAACTCACAACTCATCCACAATAGCTTGCAAGCCAACTCGACAAAAATAAATATTTGGGAATCTCAAATCCCCCCTAGTTAGAACTATATTGTTACACATGCACTCCTGAGCGTATGTACATTTTTGGACATATAGGTGGACCTAATCTATTTTAATCTAGGGCTCAGAGGTGATGACTGGGTCCTAGCTTCCCTATGTATTCTAGCAAATAAGTGCAATGTTAGTCCTTGCCTAGTTGTTAGGTCACGTGCACTCTCATGCATATGAATAAGTCACGTGCACTCACATGATTTTGAATAGGAACATAGTAAACTTTCATTTCACATTCTTGAAGTATGTAATGAATTCACATCACACACACGTCTTCATGCACAAATTTCACACTTGCATACAAACTGATCTACAAGTTGAATGATTAGGGTATAATCCTATCCAAAATCGATGCATGATGGGAAAAAATGCAAAAGCTCAAGAAGATTCAATGAAAGAGACCACAGCCTCAGCAATGAGACTCCTGCCAAAGTTCACAACCATCTACCTCTTCTCGACCAAAGTGAACCCAATAATTTGTGGTGCAAAGTGACAGTGCTAAAGGAAGAGTCAATGCATGAAATGAAATCAGAAGAAATACCAATGTAGCCTAGATCTCCCTCCAACTATACGACTATTGATGCAGAAAAGTCCCAGGAATTTTTGTGGCCACCTCCATTGGCATATGCACTTTCGAATGCCACAAAAGACTTCCTAGGGAAAAGGGGACTTGGTACCTTATTTGATCTTCTAGAATTCCTATAGGAAACTACTACCTGCAGGGATGCATTGGACAGTAAATATGGCTTTATCACTATAAATTAAAGTCCACTAAATATTATTCTTGCTCCTACAGTAATCCAAAGGGATTTCTCACTTCTAACTAAAGGGGAATAACACCCCTCAAGGCCTATAGATGCCAAACTTCAAGAAATTCTGCATCTCCTCCCCAAGGGCACCAAGTTCCATAGGGGTGGAGTAATACTTTGTACAATCATCGACCCTAGACTCAAGGAAACAACTACATTCCTATCCACAATCTTGGGTGGCAAGTGGGGAAAGAATCGATCCCTTCCACTCTGCACATTTTTTTGCTCAGTAGGCAACTAAAATAACAATGGATCCAGTATTTGGTCATCTTCTTCACAGAGAAGATAGATCGTTAATCTCGCCAAAAATGTAAAATTCCCTACTTATTGGCAGTAATCATCAGTAAAGAGGAGCAAGAAAAGGACATGGCTCTACGCTTGTCACCAAAACCTCTTGAGATATGGACATCCTCATGTCACCCATTTGGGAGCAATCCCAATCACATCCTCATGCGACATTGCCTAATGAAGATTCCCAAGAGTCCAACAATTACCTCCAATGGAGGTAGGGAATAAGGAATTGCCACAAGAGATGCTATAGCTTGGCACACAGTTGCAACCAATAGATCTCCATCAGCAATAAGAGCCAAAGGCTACATTGGTACAAGAACAACTTGGCAACATCATGGCATCTCCATGGCATACAATGAGCCGCAAGGGGATCTACTACAAGATCAACAACGATGCATAGGCACCTCATGTATCAACAATTTTGACAAACCTCATCACCGTCTTCCATCCTCAAGTATCAAGCCAATCGGATGCTCCAAATGTCAAAAATACTCACTAGCTTGGCCAAGGGGCATCATACTCAAGAATTGGAATGATAGACTATAGTAGACATCCAAGACAAATTCTATGGAATCGAGATAGAGGTCACAACACTTCCAGCCCAAATAACAGAGAAAGAGGTTTAAGAAGGGTGGATGAACCAAGCTCTCCAAAATTAGGAGAAAGCAGTGCTTGACATCACTTCCACCCTCTAGTAGAAAGAAATACAACTATTAGTAGTAGTTCATGCTACAACAATCCTATTGAGACCACCAATGACTACTTCACCTCAGCCCATGCTCAGCAAATGAAGGAACTTGTACAAGCTAGGCTCACACTAGTCCAAAAACCATAATTGCCAGGAAAAGCTTGTAGATCAACAAGGACATGTCAACTTACATATGAAAAAGCTTAAGGGTGCATATACATCGATCTATCATAAGTATAGGGAGACATCTGATGAGCTGCACTTCCGTAAGGCTACAGCTTGAACACTAATTGCTATTGCACCAATGGATGAGACAATAGATGAATCCCCACTGTAGTGCATGATCGTACTTTACCAAGAGTTTATGGCCGCTCTACAAGAAAAAGATCATCTCAGAGGATGTGCACTAATCCAATATAAGAAGCTCCTACTCAAGATCCTATCTACTCATCCAAATATTAACATGGGATTAGTCCATAGGGGAAAAAGCTTGAGAATTTCTCAGCAATAGAAGTGGAACAGAAGAGGATGAGAGAGAGGGAGATCTAGAAGAGAGCCACACAAGTTTTGGTGGGTGCAAAACACCCTAATCTTCTATGTCATCCATATATATATATATATATCTGTGTGTGTGTGTGTGTTTTAGTATTGTACATAACCGGGGTTAAGGTAGAGTGGCCTTGAACCCCCCTGAACCCCCACAACCTCCCAGTTAAAGGTCAAGGTTTTTTTAAAGGAGAACAACCATTAGACATACTATCCTGTTGAGATATCGAGAACTCATGATATGCCAGGGTGACCGTTGTGCATTTATGTCACCAACTTGTTAGCTGCAGATGCGATTGGTACACCGCCCATGAATAATAGCTAGATGATAGCTATCTTTATGTACTCTAGTTAGTGGCTTAGTTAGTATGCTACCTAGGTTAGCTGAGTTTGGTTTGAGACCCACATATAGGGTTCACCTATTCCTTTTGTACTAAGAGAGAGTTCTTTTGGCTTTCACAACTACGAAGAGGAAAACTATTTCAGCCTCCACCTTTGTGTGTATTCCGCCATTGTGTATGTGAGAAAGCTGCAAGTGAGACTCCTTACTTCTCTCCCACTCTCTTCACATGATATCAGATCTTGGTTCGTGGTAAGGAGCTCAAGAAAGCAAACCAAGTTCACGGTGTCTTGGTAAGAGGATCAGTGTTGCTTTCCTTTTTCGAGTTTGGGAGCAAATCTCTGTAGGTAGCAGAGCCAAAAAGTGCAAGAGTGCACTGTCTCAGATTGGGACGCCCTTCGCGGTGTGGTGAGAGGGCAGTATGTGCTGCAGGAAGAGGCAAAGCCCCGGTGACATTATTTTTTTGATTTGAGGCCATTTCGGGGCCCATTTTGGTGGTGGAAGTTTTCCACAAGCACTCAGAAAAGTGCCCTGTTTTTGCTGTGCGACCACTGTTCTGCAGGTCGGTGAAAAGTTACCGCAGAAATTGCATCGTATGCCTGTGCATAGAGATATTGGGAGTGACAGAATCATTCTTATTGCTTGTTGATGCAAAATCATCACTAGGAAGTGACTGTGTGGTCAAATACCACTTTCGTCAGTTTTGCAAATTTGCCCTTGTGAGGCAGAAGTTGTGTTTTTTGCAGTGACATAATATTTTTGCAGTGTTCTGTAATGGCGTCTGATGCTCTTTCATAGATAATCACTAAAAAGCTTGACAAGAATAACTTCCAAGCATGGAAGTTTAGAATGACGAATTTCCTTAAGGGAAAAGGCTATTGGGAGTTCATTACTGGAGCTGAACAAGAACCAGTTATTCCTTATTTTCCCAATCAACAGGAGTTGCATGCATTTAAAGGCTGGCATGAGAGAGCCAAAAAAGTTATGTACTTGCTATCTATCAGTATTTCAGATTCTATGATTGTGCATATTTAGGATGCAAGCATGCCAAAGGAGGCGTCAGATACTTTTGACAAAAATGTATAGCACAAATACGCAAGCCAAGAAAATGCAGCTCAAGCAAGAGTTGCATAATGTGCAGAGAGAAAATATGAGCATCAATGACTACCACATGAAGGTGAAGAAGATTGCAGATGCACTTGCTTCCATTGGGTCGCTAGTGGAAGATGATGATTTAGTTTCCGTGACCTTCAATGGTCTAGGAAAGGATTATGCACAATTCCGGACATCCATTGCCGTCCGTGAAAAATTTCTTGATTTTGAGGAGTTGATTACTCTTCTAATTTTTGAAGAGTAGAGAAATGGTGGTGCATCTTCTTCAGGAGGAACTTCAAAAGAAGTCTTCTTCTACTGAAATGCTGGAAGAGGTAGAGGCAGAGGTAGAGCAAGCCGATCTGGAGGCCATGGCAGAAATCAGAATATGCAGCAAATTCAAGAGGACTAGTCCTATGGAGGAGGAAGTGGTAACCTTAGAGGTAGGGGGAGCCAAAGAGGTCTTGGTGGATGGCAGAGAGGCCAAAATGCAAATAGAAATGTTGAATGCTACTACTGTGGTAAAATGGGTCATATGGTTAAAGATTGCTATAAAAAGTAGAATGACATCATGACTGGAAAATTGCAGCAAGGCAATTATGCATCCTCTAGTAGACAAGGTGATGACAGAAATGAGTAGATGCATAGATTTAATCATTGCCATGGTGATGATCAGTGAAACACAACAATGCCAAACCAAAACAGAGAGAAGCTAGCTTGTGAGGCAAGTAAATAATAGAAGACAACTTACCCAAAAGACGACAATGCCAAACCAAAGACAGCACAAGGTCACATTGAGGTGCATGCGGGTTGTAGGGCGGGGGCACGTTGCAAATACTTAATCTTCTAAGATTTGATGGGCGGGAGGTGTGAAAATTCAAAATTTATGGGAGTAGAAAAATTTTCAGCCGCCAGTTTTCCCCCCTTTGGCGATACACGTCAATAGAATTGGATATCCCAAACAAGTGCAATGTGTCCTCAAATGTTTCAAAACACAAATAGGCCAAAGGACACCATGCTATCGGGTTTGATGCTATGTATTATGAAATGCAATGACCTTTGGCATGCTTATGACCCATATAGCAAGAAAGTGCATGGAAAAATAAACAATTGAAAATTGCAAATAGCGTTGTATTTATTAAAATATCTTTTCACATGCACAAATTGCACAATTTCAACTTCTTCCATTTTAGGGTGGATCTAGATACCAATACCAACAACTATCAATGTTTTAAGACCACCATGTAGTAGTCCCACTAGTTTGGATTCCAAATTTTCAATCCATTTTGGTTTTCAACAAATAAAAAAAAAGCTATGGAGCATGCCCTCAAATGGGTGTGCATCATTTTGGCACAATATTGGAGGCCCATTAATCCATGGCTAATGTTCTTATTTAGGTGTGTCCTTGGGTTGAGGAGAAGCTCATGTAGTGAATGATTACTTGGTTGCATATATGTACAGAATAAAATTTTGATGTTTTGGAATAAATTGCTATATCCTATAGTATTTAGGATGCATGATTCACATGCAAAATAGCACTTGTCATGCTTTAACGGTCTTGTTCCAAATCATTATTCCATAATTTTTTGTTCTCATGTTCCAATTTGGAATTATACTATAACTTGAAGACAAAGTTTGCCGAATTTTGTTGAGCAATGCATAAGTTATGGGTCATGCAATATACCTATATACAAAAAAGTCCTCAAACCTCAACGAAAATGGCTACACCCAAGCAAACAATGACCCTCATGACTAAAGAAGATGATCGATAAATGAGTTCCTCACCAAAGATCACCGGCATCCATCAGTATCTACATCAATTTCTATTTAAGCACGTGATTGGCTATGGGGATTTTAGGCTCTATCTTCTTTGTGGTCTCCTTGTCTTCTGATTCCCAGTAGCACCCCTGTAGCACCATGAACTCCATTGCATCAACCCCGCTTGCCACCATCGACGCCATTGCCCTCCTCGCTGGGGTGCTACTACTCTGCATGTGTTGTCCTCTCCCATCTACTTTTGTCTCTCGTGGAGGCTTACCCTTCATGCATAACGAGATGCACAATGGCTCAACTGCTGATCGCAAAAGCCTGCTCATGCAATCGAGTCTCTCCTTTTGCACATTTAGTTGTAAATCTATTGCACCTGATATTGATGTTTGATTTTGTGGATTGGTATGCATCAATTGCAAGAGACACATTATAGAATCCAACAACAATCACGTCCTCTTGACACAACCATATAATTTCAGTCCAGATCGATACTTTAGGCTGGACTTTCTCATGTTCACCTATAAAGTCATATTTAATTGGATCATCCAAATCTCCAAATCTTACCTTGGAGCAAGCTTTCGTTGATCGCTTTGAGGACCCTCTAGCTCCTCTATGTGTTGGAATGTCAAAAACATCTTTCCTCTCTTGCCTCGTTAATCTTTGTCCTTTTCCAATGCTTTTGGATTCTCAAAAGTAAAGTTCTTGAGTGCTAAAGAAGTGATTGGCAAAGAAAGAGTGGCAAAATAAATTTCTCTAGTAGCGCTGATTGAATTTTATGAGAAATTTTTGGTTTTAGCATTGCAACATGGAGGTACATGATGAGAAAATGAAGAACTAGATATGGTGAAGTTGGGAGCAAATTTAGGGGGATGCACCTAAAGTGACCAAACATTAGGTTTAGCCAAGTTCCCAAGGATGTAGCAAGACGTAAGTTTCCAGGTATGAAGTTTCAGTTTTAAGTTGTTATATTTAAGCAATCGTTTTGTAATATCTATGCAACGTGATTCATCACTATCGATCTTGTGCTGGATATAGTGGAAAGTTAGCCACCATTGGCATACGTGAGTCATTGTTTGCTTGGGTGTAGCCATTTTTGGTGAGGTTCAAGGACTTTTCTGTATATAGGTATCTTGCATGACCCATAACTTATGCATTGCTCAACAAAATTTGGTAAACTTTGTCTTCAAGTTGTACTACACATTCTAAACTTGAACATGAGAGCAAAAAATTATGGAATAAGGATTTGGAACAAGACCATTAAAGCATTACAAGTGCTATGTTGCATGTGAAGCATGCATCCTGAAGACTATAGGATATAGCAATTTATTCAAAAACATCAAAATTCTATACATACGGGCAACCAAGTAATCATTCAAAAGCACAATATGTGAGCTTCTCCTCCTCAACCCAAGGACACACCTAAATGAGAACATTAGGCATGGGTTAATGGGCCTTTAATGTTGTGCTAAAGTCATGCTTGTATACCCATTTGAGGGCACACTCCATAACTTTTTTTTGATTTGTTGAAAATCGAAACGAATTGAAAAGTTGGAATCCAAACTAGTGGGACTACTACATGGTGGTCTTAAAACATTGATGGTTGTTGGTATTGCTCTCTAGATTCACCCTAAAATGGAAGAAGTTGGAAAAGTGCAATTTGTGCATGTGAAAAAACATTTTAATAAATCCAACACTATTTACAATTTTGAATTGTTTATTTTTCCATGCACTTGCTTGCTATACGGTTCATAATCATGCCAAAGGTCATTGCATTTAATAATACATAGCATCAAACCCGATAGCGTGACTTTGGCCTATTTGTGTTTTGAAGCATTTTAGGCCACATTGCACTTGTTTAGGATATCCAATTCTGTTGACGTGTATCATTGGAGGGGAAAAAACCGACGGCTGAAATTTTGCTACTCCCACAAATTTTAAATTTTCACACCTCCCGCCCATTAAATCTTGGAAGATTAAGTACTTGCAACCTGCCCTGCACCCCGCATGCACCTCGACGTGACCTTGTGTAGACTTTGATTTGCCATTGTCTTCTTTTGGATAAGTTGTCTTCTATTCTTTGCTTGCCTCACCAGCTAGGTTCTTTGCGTCTATTCTGGACTGATTGTGGCCTTGGCGTCAATGGCAACATGCAGCTGGTCATGGCTTGCAAGAGAAGCAGACAGAGGCTGTGAGACATGAAGGCTGAAAAGCCAGGTCAAGGCACAAGGAATAGAGTGCGGGTCAAGGAAAGCGCTGGCATGGTATCGAATCAGCAATGGAAGACACTTTTGCAACATCTGAAAAGGGAGAAAAAACGAGAAGAAAGAAGACTCCTTAGAGAGAAGCAATAAGAAGCAGTCGCAGATGCACGCATTCGATCATTGCCATTGGTGCAAAGAACATGAGCTGTGGTGTCAAGATTGGTGGGAGCATTCGAGGAAGCAACATCAGGCTATTCCGATGATTACCAATCTCGAGTCTTCACAAGCGAGTTTCTCCAAATAGAAAGGACATATGTAAGAAGCGGACAGGACACAAGGTGTTTGAGGAGCACATCATAGACATGCTAGATACAACATAGGTCAGTGGTGCCTAAACCAGCCCAGTGGTTGTTTGTGATTGAGCTTTGGGATAGTTTACTTGTTTCATTTCTTGAATGAGGCTTGGACTAAATGTAATTGTTCTAAACTAGCCCAGTGGTTGCAATTGTCTTGAACTAGCATGGTTGAACAGACATTAGTTGTTGTCTAGCCCGGTGGCATGGTTGAGCAGAAATTAACAGCAATATATTTCGCAATATATTGTTATTTTACTAAACTAGCCCAGTGGTTGGAACATCATGCAACCGTGGTTGCTTTAGCTCAATCACTAGTTTTGTGATTGTCCTAAACCAACATAGTTGAATAGACATTAGTTATTGACCAGCTTGGTGGTTGAAATTATTGTGTTTCTAAGTACTTAAATTCATTAAATTTAATTTCCAGCTACCACTGTTAAATTGTGAAATTTAGAAATGAAAAGCAATATATTGTTATTTTCTAATGGTGAAATTTAGAAATCAAAATCAATATACTTGTTATTGTCTAATATGTGAAGTTGAGACCATTAGGCTAAACCATCCCGGTGGTTGAAATTGTGACAGTGTTCTAAACCATCCCAGTGGTTGAAATTGTGACTATCCTAAATGTGTCCTAAACCATCCTGGTGGTTGATTGTCCTAAACATGTCCTAAACCAGCCCGGCGATTGAAATTTTGACTGTCCTAAACTAACGTGGTGGTTGAAATTTGTTTTGCTTCACTAAGAAAATATATATATGTAGTCTCATTGCAAGGAAATAATTTGTCCACTTGTCCTAGAAAATGAAATTTGTATTTAAGACTATGCTTCTTTTTAGTATATCCCACATAACCACCATGCTTGTTTTATTAAATTATTTTTGTAAATCCCAAATGGTAAATCCCATGCTTGTTTTTAGTATATCAAACAACCAGCATGCTGGTTTTCCATAACGAATCCACACATCCTACAAATCCATTCATCTTGTAATAATAGAAGCAAACCACCGCGTTGGTGGCTGTTAATATCCTAGTGCGACCAACCACTGCATTGGCGATAACTTATCCTTCACTACTACCGTGCTATCCCTACACTACTACCGTGCTATCCTAAAATTTGTTGTACAGTGCTATACTAAAACAGTGCCCTTTAGACTGTTTATCATTTTGTTAACTCTCAGATTTCATCCCATGCCTTTTTTTAGTATATCCCAACAACCACCGCGTTGGTTTTCCATAATGAATGCACACATCCTACAAATCCATTCATCTTGTAATAATAGAATCAAACCATTACGTTGGTGGTTGTTATCAATCCTAGTGCAACCAATCACTGCCGCTGGCGATAACTTATCCTACATCACTACCGTGCTAACCCTACACTACTGCCGTGCTATTCTAAAATTTGTTGCATAGTGCTATACCAAAGCAATGCCCTTTAGACTGGTTATTGTTAACCGTTAGATTTCAACCACTAGGCTACTTAAAACATTTAAGTACTCAGGTATTACGAGCACCATGAGAAAGTCCACAAGTCCAAAAAATGTATGCAAGATTTTTATTTTTTCAAAATACGATGACATTTTGCGGCTCAAGGAAATTCCAGAATCCCAACTATCTTATCAGCCTCTATAGCAAGCATCTCCCAGCTCTTTAGGCCAGTCTGATGCAAAAAGGTAGACCTCTTCACACATTCGGATTACACACTGCTTGCCTAAGTCTACTGACTTATTCGCCCATAGCTCGCCCATAGTAACTCCTCCTTTTGCTCGAGGTCCTCTTCATCCTGGTCTTTGCATTCTTTACATCTTCGTGCCTCTATCATATCCTGCCAAAAGAAACCTACATCATGAGCTTGACAAGTACCTTAAAGGAGCAGGAAAAACAATAGCTAGGGAGAGTAATATTCACCGTTCTCTGCCGACTGCAAGTAATACACCCACACTGACGCATGTCCTCCTTGCAGCTATTTTCCTCCTTCTCCGAGTTTGTTTCTACGAGGATGCCATCCAACATCATTTTTAGATAGAACAAAAGCATTTTAAAGTTATTTGCGTATGCCATATATTCGCTGTAGGTGGATCAGTCTCTACAGAGTTTGGATCGGTGTATAGAGTTTTGGGGCTAGATTTCATAATGGGCTCTTAGTTATGTCTACACTGCACTTAAATAGGGAGAGAGTTCATTGAGCCCGACCTTCTCAATCTTTAGTCTCATGTTAGTTTGGTAATCGAAATCTTTGAGTTCATTGAGCTCAACCTTCAAATTACATCTTAAGGACTTCTTGTTGAGCTCCCTGATTGCAAGCTTGGCCCTCCTTGCTCCTTTCTAGAATGGGGCTGGTTCCTTCCTGTAGGGGCCCAACCCCTCCCTTCATGCCGCTTCCTCTTTCCTTGATTTGAGCTTCCTGGTTGCAGGCTTGTACCTTCTTGCTCCTTTCTTGAAGGAGGCTGGTTCCTCCCTTCAAGCTCCTTTTCCTTGCAGTCACGCTTGGTCTTGGCCTTCTTCAATTTGAGCTCCTTGTCTTTTGTATCTTCTGCCCAAATGGCCAATTGAGGTGCAACATCTACTTTTTTGTCGTAGATAGCTATAGCAGGCATGCACATTTGATCTGTCCATGACCTGGGCAATGGCAAATGGCATTCTCTATAGCTAGATTTTGTATGCACAAACACCCCAAAGCAAAAAACGTGCACAAAGTGGTAGCACGCAAGCCATTGGATACAACAGTCATCTATGATGGGGGTATGGCAGACCATGCATTTCGGACCCTGTTGCATAGCAGGATAGGCATCCGATTTAACTATTGCGGCTGTCAATACCATAGTCTTGCTCTGTACATGATGAAGTTGCTTCTTGATTCCTTCCTCCCTCATCCTAAGGTTGCTGATGTTCTCCTTCATCTCCTCCACTTTTTGCTCACTCTCTGTAATAGCTTCACTCTAGCTTCATCTGAATCCCTTAGCATCTGTTGAAGCTAGTTAAACTACTCAAAAACATCTTCATGGGCCGTTTCCAAGACTTCCACTCTAGTTTGGAAATCTCTCAAAACGACGGACTGCTTTTCATAACTGTCGAAAGCCATGGCAAGCTAGTGCATAGCCCTATCATAATTTTGTTGCAGGGTCTTGTAGCTTACTCTTTGGACTTCCAACAGTGTTTCAAAAAAACAACCCTCACTGTGGCTATTACAAATTGCTCCACCGTGGCTACTCTTTGCATCCTTCTTGGCCTAGAGAGCTGCCATGTTGTCTTCTCCACCCTGGCTGCTCTTTGCCCCATCCTTCCTAGCCTTGAAGCTCTCTCGCAGTGCTTGCATCACCTTTCTGGTTTCAACATTCTCCCTTTTTAGCTCCTCCATCATCTGGGATTTTTCAATGTTCGATGCATGTTGCATGTTGAAGAGCCGTTTGTAAAGACACCCCTTTTCGGCTCTCTGATCTTCAAGGCCCTTTTGCATCTTTTCTAGCTCCTTGTCTGCCATGTCTTCTCACTTCTTCGAGCCTATCTCGGAGCTCCTTCATGTGCTTCTCTGCTTCTTCTCTTCTATAACTTTCCATGTTGACCATTTTTTTAGCAGCCTTAGCTTGCTCTTGTGCTTGCAAGGCCCTCGCTTGTGCCTCCTCTACCTTGGCTTCTGCACCTTCCTTAAGACTTTTCTCAAGTTGTGCTGCCTTTGCTGCATCGGTGGCTTTCTCTTGTAGAAAAGTCACCTTCTGAGACATTTGCTTATCGTATTGCTTAAAAATCCCTTTGAGGGTAGATGCCATCAGGTGCATTGCAACTGCAGATTGCAACTGCAGTGGACTGAGATGACAATTGGGATTTGCCATCCATGCAATTCTTCAAGTTGGTTAACTCGCTCTGATCTCCCTTGAGAAAGATACATCACGTCCTTTTCAGTTGCTCTTCTATTGCTTGAACCTGCTAGAACTTCACGGTTCCTCTCGTATCTAGAAAGAAGTGAATGGTCTTATTTAGCACATCTTGGAGGTCTGTTGGCAAGCTCAAAATCTTGACTCCACCATCTTTACTAATATGAGCGTTGGGGTATACATCTAGAATATCCTGTCTCTTCCACTGCTTCTTGAAAAAGCATGCTTGCAAACTACCCCCATAAATTCCTAGAGCATTTTCAATCAATTTTCATTGATGGTAATCGTTCACATTCACCTCGTATACCAACTTGGTCAAGTTTTGGAGAGCATCCAAATTGGGCTTTTGAAGAGCGAGAGAGGAGCTCCCATATGTCACGATTTCAAGATCAGGAGAGGAGGCACTGTGCTATAAAGGGGGAGGAAAGATTGTGTGAGGAGCTCCCAGACTGTGCAGGGTCCATTACAAGAGGGGATATAAGTTGCAGGAAGAGTGCAAGGGAGATAGAAATGGTCGAGAGGGATAGAAGATGAAACAATGAAGGAAATGGAATAGTGGAGGCTTGAGTTTGCAATCCGATTGCAAGAGAGAAAGAAATGGTTGAGAGGGATAGAAGATGAAACAATGAAGGAAATGGAATAGTGGAGGCTTGAGTTTGTAGCCGGATTGTAAGGGAGAATGAAACGGTCAAGAGGTACATAGAAGACGAAACGGTTAAGGGAATGGAATAGCGGTTTGTAGCCTGACTACACTATCAAAGTGAGAGCCACCGCGGTGGTTGTAGCCTGACTACACTGTCAAGGTGAGAGCCATCACAATGGCTGGCCCAAAGTTTAATTAATTCAAGGTGGTAGTATTGACTTTTATGGTAATGAGTGATTAAAGGTGGTGGCATCTAAGATTCCCAATTCCTGGTTCAACATAACCTGCTGGTTGTTGCATGTAGACTTCCGCGTCTAGGTAACCATTGAGAATTTCCTTCTTCACATCGAGCTGATACACATTCCATCTGCTGTGTATTGCTAATGATATCAAGAACTCTATGGAATCCATCTTTGCTACTAGAGCACAAGTCTCATCATAATCCTAACCATATTGCTGTGCAAATCCTTTTGCAACTAGTCTGGCTTTGTATCTTTGAATACTGCCATTTGGATTGTACTTCACTTTGTATACCCATTTGTTTGCTATGGCATTCTTTCCCAGTGGAAGATCACATAATTCCCAAGTATTATTCTTGTACAAAGCATCCATTTCTTCATTCATAGCACTTTGCCATTCTGGCTTATCTACTGCATCTTCGAAGTACACTGGCTCTTCTGTAGCCATGATGGTAGTCATAAGAGCATAGTTGGTGGTTTCAACTTGAATTGCTTTGCCTTTCTGAGAATATGTCAATCTGGCTGGAGGTCTGCTTTCCCTGCTGCAGCGGCTCTGTTGGGGGTGATGCTGGCAATTCTTGCTCTTCTTCATCAACCTTTTCTGTAGATGACTCTAAAGTTGATGCTTCCATCTCCTGTGTATTTGAGGTTTTCCATTCTGGTTCCTCGTCAAAGATTGCATCTCTGGAGATAATGACCTTGCGGTTGATGGGATCATACAACTTGTATATTCTTCACTGTAGCCAACCATGATGCATTTGCGTGACTTTGTATCCAATTTCCTACGATGATCATCATGTTTGTGGGCATATGCTATGCAACCAAATATGCGGAGATGCCCAATGTGTGGCTTGTGTCTAGTGAATGCTTCATAAGGAGTCATACCTTGTATCGGTTGGGTAGGAAGCCGATTAAGCAAATAGTTTGCTGTGAAGAGTAACCGACAACATGTTCGGTGGTGTCTTTTCGATAAGTTTGAATAAAGAGCAACCGAACATGTTATCGACGATAAGAGACCACCGAACATGTTATCGTCTTCACTTCGAAAAGAGCGAAGAACACGAGCTATGATGTCACGAATGGTGGTAGAATTCGAGGAAGCAACATCGAGCCATTCAGGTAAATACCAGTCTCGAGTCTTCACAAGCTTTAGCCTGCATCTTCAAATTCATAGAGTGACAACCATACCAACACCTCGAGAGATGCATGCAGAGCGAAAGTAATGCCCAATCACTCCGATCTGAATAGTCTATGGGCTACAACAGAATGCAAGAAAAGGAGAGACAGTGTAAGTGAGAAAGTCATTGCAATAGTGGTGATGTTTTGGCACAAAAATACGAGAGTTTCTCCAAATAACAAGGACATCTGTAGAAAGCAGATGGGATGCAAGATGTTTGACGAGCACATGATACACATGCTTGATACAATACAGGTCAGTGGTTGCTTAAACCATCCCGGTGGTTGTTTGCAAAGTGCTATACTAAAATAGTCCCCTTTAGGCTGGTTCTCTTTATCTATTATCAAAATTCAGCCACCAAGCTAGTGACCACAAATCCTAAATGAATTGCAAGCTATAGAATCATACTGTATTATTGGAAAATGTCCATCAAATTATAAAGTCCAAATCAGGGAAACATTTTCAAATTATAACGTCCAACTGAGTGAAGTAGTCATACGAAAATACAACCTTTGAATCCAACTAAATACAACATTTTCAAATTGTTAAGTCCAGCTGAGTGAAGTAGTCATATCCAAGGACGGGACAAATGGTGAATTATATACTTTAAAACTGAAGTTATATAGAAAAGCCAAATGTCTAGTCAGCCATTAAGTTATATACCCGAGTAGTATACAACCAAGTTTTACTCTTCACTTCGAAAAGAGACCACCGAACATGTTATCGTCTTCACTTCGAAAAGAGACCACCGAACAGCCATAGTGACGGGAACTACTTTGAATAAAGAGCAACCGAACATGTTATCGACGATAAGGCAAATTGCGTGTACTTTATCTGGCCAGCCCATCTTGTTCACCGCCTCGAATCAGTGTTCCAACTGGCAACGTCTATTCAATGCTCATCCATTCGTAACAGAAAAACTAACCTCTTCCTTGTTTAACGACTGCCAATCCGACTCTCACCATAAAATTACCACATGGCTTCTTCTTTCTTCGAAGCCTGCTCTAATACCTTGCTGATGTAGCTATTCTACTCAATGAATAACCCAACAAAGTCTCCCTTGTTTAGTTGGGAGCATGTGACTTGGCCTTTCGATGCCTCAAGCTAATGTTGGCTAGTATCCCTGTTGTCCAACCACTAGATTGGACCAAGCCCTTCAACATTTTAGTTGACCCATTTAACATTGCAATTGATAGTGTGTTAATGCAAGAACAGTAGCCACAATGGTATCAATTAGTCTACTAAGCTAGTTAGATGCTATCAAATCTAGAATGAAGCTATTGTACCATAAAATGGGAAGCTCTCACAATGATTTATTCCATCAATAAATTCCAACACTACTTCCTTGGGAACATTTTGTGTTCCATGTAAACAACTTAGTGTTTCACGCCCAACTACATAGGTTTTGATTTCTTACTTTATTTATGATCTATCCAAAAGTCTAAAATGTTATGTGGCTTTTATAGAAGTTGTAACACTCACGTTGGACCAATTAATTGCTTCAATAATCCAAGCTGAACAAGTCCTGGTGCACAAAGAAATGCACTAATGAAAGTCAAAGTGCAAACAAGCTGATTCTAGTGACGAGTCATGCTCCTTCAATTTAAAAGAAAGTGCTTTGGAGAATGAAGCCATAAAGCACTATTAGCAAAAACATATGGGTATGAAGGAGGAGTAGTTCACTCTAGAGGAGTCTCTCACCAAAACTCGCATTTTTGAACATGGTACCTAATGCATTATACTATGAAAATTTCAAATCCTCAACACACATGACATAAGCTTGTCACTACAATGCTAGATGTGCTAGTAGGGATGTAGTTCTTTTTACCTAAGCGATGGCTTGCTGGTGTATGGAATGCCCTACCAAGGTAAAGCATTTGCTATTACTACCACATACTTAGACACTAGAAGTCCAAAGCTGAAAAGGAGTGGAATAGAGTTGAATATGAATGTCAAGAGTACCAACACCTTAGACAATATGGCCCAAATCAAAGTTTTGGTTGAAAAGGTAACTCAAGCTATCAAGGATACCGAAGCGATATTTGTGACAAGGGTGATGGACATTCCACTAGGTCTAGCATTGTCCCAATTAACGATCTAGTAAAAAGGCAAAACACCCCATTTATTAGAAATCATAGGTAGACATTCACCAAGATATCAAAGTGGGTCTAAGAAAGGCAGCCTCAGTTGTTGGTAGATCGTATAGAAGAGGATTTCTCTACTGACAAGCAAAGGGCACTCATTTTTTGTGAATATATTGCAGTTTTATAATAGCAACAATTAACAAAAAGTCCATTGTGGATGTGCTACTCAATGGGGGACTCTGGTGTTAAGCATTCTATCAGATGCCATGTGCATGCAATTAGGCTTTACCAATCACAAACCTACTCCGTTTGTAGTTTGCATGGTAGACCAATCGAGGGTGCAACCTTGGGATTTGATCTGTAGTCGAATATAGATGGATGATATTAAGGTAGCTTATTTGATGCTCCAAATGAGGCCACAAGATCGAGTAAAGTACGATTGGAATTCTAATCAAATCACCATTGAACAAGGTAAAAAGAACTTCAAAATGTATGTGGCTAATGAAAAGCCTACCAATACCCACCTTTGCCCATAGATAATTGAAGGCATCAGCATGATTGATGGATTTGATGAAGATGAGGAGGATGAGTAACTCTGAGAAATCTAGCTACCATCGTATTGTTCAAAATTAATATTGTCCAGATAATGGACAAGTACGCATTATCTCAAAATGGCGCTCTATCACGAGAAGGTACTCTTGTAGAGCCGAATTTTAGAGCACCGAAATCAAATGTCCAAGACCTCATCATTGCAAAAAAAGAATTCAAAAAGGGAACTACAACATTCTCAATGTGTTAAAGAAGATGACTTGTCCAACCTCAATCTTGGATCTAAAGAAAATTGACAAATCATTCATGCATTGGGTTGCAGTGGATGATTTATAGGCCATTTGGATGCATTATGGTCCTTATTGGATGCGCTAATAGGCCCAAATTGCCTTATATCTCTCTAAGATATTGGACAACAATAAACCCTAACATATTAGTATGTAAAACATCTCATTTGCCTTCAATACAAGGTGGTACATTAGGCTCATAAACATACATAACATTTATCCTATCCTTACAATGAATAGAGCTATTGATGTACTCAACCACATTCCCATACAACACATCTCCCATAATGTATCGAGTATCCTCTTTTGGTGTAACATTTGGGATCTTGGAGGAGACCATAGGTCCTAAACCTTGGAAGGTAAGAGCAAAGAGTAATCCAAATATCCAGTAATCATACTTTGAGCCATTGTATATCAAAAGGTCTTTTTTTGCTTCTACATCCGTATGTACAAACAAGCCATAACCTGCTCCTGAAATCGATGATGTCTTCACTTCAAATTGAAGGCGTTTAAGCTTGAATATAGAAGTGATTGGTATCAGGACATCTTGATCCCACAACCCATTCACCTTAGGATCAAATTGAAGAATTACTTTGTTTTTCACTTCTTTTGGCAAAACCCTGCATAAAAGAAAAAGGACGATGAGTAACCATTCTCAAAGATTTATTGCATGTTTAATCCAAGTGAAGCTTGTAGTCTTGTTATGTATGTTTTTGGTAGAAGTTCCAATGATTTATAGTTGAACATAACCCAATTTTAGGGCATACAAAAAAGCTTGCATATCACTCAAGGAATTATGCCACTTTATCCTCTTCAATAGGTCCAGTTTAGAAGAATCCAAAGTAGCTCGACCTGTTTTGAGCTCTTGCTCTTGGACTTTTGAGGTTTGCTCCTTATCGCACTCACAAGGATCTCCACTGTGATTATTATGTTGGGCGATCTCAAAATGACTTGAACTGGTCGAACTAATCCTTTTGCTTGGAGTGGATTCCTCTAAGAAGTGTTTAATGTAATTATTAGTGAACTCCTCCCACTCCAAAATCATTTCTTTGAAATATGCAAACTGATGATAATTGGTATATATTGGTTCATTGCCATAACGGCGTCAAGCTTGATAATATACCATATATCTAACACATCTCTCAATCAAAGGAGATAAGGGAGAAGTTCAACATTTACTATGTCATTAGTCTCATCTATGTCAAAAGTATCTAGAAATATATAGGGTTTACACACCCCTTAAATGAGCAATCATCAATAAGCAAGTGTTATTACTTTTCCAAATAGAAGATCGGTTTTAAAACCGATCTTAGCAACTCATAGTCCACCAAGTGGGAGATGTTAAGATTGATTTAAAAATCAATCTTAGTCCTTCATCTCACTCTCATGCTGTTTCATGTCACTCATATGCTCCATTATGCAAGAGACCATAAAATCAGTTTTATAACCGATCTTAGCCTCTCATCCTTTGTTGAGGCTAAAAGACCAAGACCGGATTTAAAACCAATCATATCCTCTCATCGTTGATGCAAGATGATGGACTAAGTTCAATGATAGTTTTAGTTACATAAAAATATAAGTACTTGCAAAATTTACATGAATGATTCAACGTTGAAGACCATCAGTTTCAAAGACTTAATATAGAAATAAGCAAAGAAGATTTATTTGCAATTAAAATGATATTTTTGCATAAATGCCTCTGAAACCATTAAAGATTTTTGGATTTTGACTTGGTTTTTTGGATGCAAGCATTTGCTAGGCCATTTTTTCAATGACTTCAAGTGGTGTTTGGTCTTGTACACTTGTTGGTTCTGCCAATTGGTGGCTCATTTGAAATCTGCATGTCTACACTGTGTGATTCCTCTTGGTTTTCTATAGTTTCTTCTTCTAAGTTTGCCCATACTCTCAATTATTTTGAATTCAGAGATTAGTTTTGAGCACCTACCATTCACTTCAATCTCATCTTGAAATGCAATAATATTTCTCTTCAACTTCAATGACTCTATGGTGGCAACCCCCTCTGTGAATGCATCCAAAACACATTGATCTGGTCGACAAAAGTTGTGAATAAAAGATGAGATAAATTTTGCACTCCACAAGTGTTTGGGAGCTTCCTCCTCATCAATGTCTTCACCGTCCTCAGAATCCTTGTCAAATAAGCTATAACTAATAGATGGCCTGGTTAGATTCTCCTTTTCAATTGATTTATCATTGCATCACAAGATCCTCTACAAACCATGCTAGCAACAACTAAATCTTTGAGGGCATATTTAAATAAAGCATATTTTGAAGACTCCATGTCATATGCACCTAGCTGGTACTGGAACTACAAGCCTCAGACTTTGATTGCTTTTAACAAATAGGAAGCATTTTTTATCAAAACAAAGGCGAGTAATCCATATTTATGTCCCTCGTGTGTTATTTCAATTATCATTCTAAAGAATCTTTCAAAGGATGACAGGTTTCAGTCCTGCTCAAGAGTTGCTTGCATATCAAGAACTATACCAATTCTTCATTGTTCTATGCATTTGTTTACACTCTATAACCCCTCCAACTTGCCTCCAACATTTATAGTCTTCCATGGCATCCTTGCGTCCTGAATAGAGGTACCAAATTTAGAGTTATGTATCCCTTTTCAGCTCCTCCATCATCTGGGATTTTTCAATGTTCAATGCATTTTGCATGTTGCAGAGCCGTTTCTAAAGACACCCCTTTTTGGCTCTCTGATCTTCAAGGCCCTTTTGCATCTTTTCTAGCTCCTTGTCTGCCATGTCTTCTCACTTCTTTGAGCCTATCTCGGAGCTCCTTCATGTGCTTCTCTCCTTCTTCTCTTCTATAACTTTCCATGTTGACCATTTTTTTAGCGGCCTTAGCTTGCTCTTGTGCTTGCAAGGCCCTCGCTTGTGCCTCCTCTACCTTGGCTTCTGCACCTTCCTTGAGACTTTTCTCAAGTTGCGCTGACTTTGCTGCATCGGTGGCTTTCTCTTGTAGAAAAGTCACCTTCTGAGACATTTGCTTATCGTATTGCTCAAAAATCCCTTTGAGGGTAGATGCCATCAGGTGCATTGCAACTCCAGTGGACTGAGATGACAATTGGGATTTGCCATCCATGCAATTCTTCAGGTTGGTTAACTCGCTCTTGGAGATCTCCCTTGAGAAAGATACATCACGTCCTTTTCAGTTGCTCTTCTACTGCTTGAACCTGCTAGAACTTCACGGTTCCTCTCGTATCTAGAAAGAAGTGAATGGTCTTATTTAGCACATCTTGGAGGTCTGTTGGCAAGCTCAAAATCTTGACTCCACCATCTTTACTAATATGAGAGTTGGGGTATACATCTAGAATATCCGCGTTTGCTAGCATCGATGCTACGGTAATTAGCGCGGAGCAAGATGCAGTGATCCATACGGATGATCTCATCAATACACCTATAGTTCGCCCGGCAGCCATCCAGCTTCCCAAAAACGCCAGAAACATAGAAGGAAGGAAGTTCTGCAAACGACTCATCTCCATAATGCCTGTAGTAAACCTGCACTTACCCGATGCAACCACATTATTTTTTATATTCCTTGACGAAAAAGACCTCGTTAAGACGTGCGTCTGGCATGTTCGATTGAAATTTGATCAGTGCGGTATTTTCAAATGATGTTTGTATGGTTGGAACACCACGGAAAGCATGAAGCGAGCCTCTCGTAAGATTTAAAATTTCATATTGGGAGTACTGAACTTGGTGGTGTATCGTTTTGTGCTGCCATACCTACCTTACATAGTCATAAAACTTTTGTTCTGCAGAAGCTGGGGCCGTTACAGCAACGATATCATGGTTTCCAAGGAGGTTTTGCTGCTGATCGGATCTGTGATTCGAATTCTGGTCATCAGGATAGGGGGCATCATCAACTGAACATAAAAGTGGTCGCAAGGCGTGGTTATATGGGAGTAGGCAGTGCTTAGATGGACGATGAAGTCGAAAAGTGCTACCACTGAGAGACTCGTCTACTACGGACTTAAAAGAGTGAGACCTAAAGATTGATGTAAAGGGCGCACAAACAAAAGCAGGTGGATGGCACGAGCGACAGACTAATGAGTTAAGTTGGCCAAATGCAGAAGAAGCAAGCGGTCTGGGAGGTGATTGGATTGAGAGGTTGGGTTGATGCTGGAAGGAAAAGGAGGGGAGGTGACGAGGATGGAAGCAATTAGGGAGGGTGTGAGCCATGAGGAGAGGTGCGAAGTAAAACAAGAATTGGCAACGAAATGATGCAATGCAACCTTCGAGTGCTTAGATACTTTTCCTCTCGTCGTAGTCTGCTACAGATGAGAACAGCCATGTGGCATCAACAGCTGGCACGGGTGCGATCAGTCTTGAAGTGATATAAGATGGTTTAACGGTTGTTCACGCAGGGCAAATTAGAGCCTAAATTAGCCCCTCTTCACACGCACACGAAATTGAATTTGAAACCTGGTTAGAACGAAAAACCAAAGTTTTGGTATTTGGGTAGGCCAAAAACCAAAGGTGATTGTTCTCTTTTCAAAGGTAAAATATTTTTATGGTAGGCAGCCTAGGGAGAAGTTTGGGTTTCTTGAACTCTCATTGAGCCATGTGTTGTAGATATAGACCATTGATGCAGATTGATATGAACCAAGTAAACATTAAAGATTTTTAAGAAATAAAAGCCTTGACTTGAGCCATCAAGTTTGACAAGCATGCTTTTTCACCTTGCTTTCTAGTCTTTTAATAGGGTAATGCATGCCTATTTCACTACTACACACGCATCCTATTGCGACGTTTACGTACCGACGATTAGCGCCCGCTTAGTGTTAATCGTCGGTATAAAAATCGGGTTTCGCAAATCATCGCTATATAGCGACTTTTGCCAAAAGTCGCTATATAGCGACGTTAGTAAAAGTCGCTATATAGCGACTTTTAAAAGTCGCTATATAGCGACACTGAGACAAAATATTATAGCAACGTTTTACAGAGAGGTTTTTTTTTTTTTTTAGGCCTTAAAAATAATTTCTTTTTAAATGACAAAATTTTTTAAATTTTCATACATGTTTGAGCTCATAGAGAATTAAAAAATGAGAGCATGTACATCAAGCCTTTGAAGCTCATATATTCATGTCCAAGTTTGAGATGAGAAAAATCAAATAAGAGCATTTACATCAACTGTTTCATCTTGAGCCAAGTCTATGGTGCCAAGCAAGTCTATCTCCAACTCTATACCGAGTTGATCTCCTATATCATCATCGTACTCTAGTATCGTACATTCACCTAAAAGTATTTGATCATCTTCTTCAATAAAGCTTAAGTGTGGTGATTGATCTTGATGATTGTTGTCTTCCTCGTCAATATCGTGATCTCCATCCTCCTCCCGTGCGATGTCATTATGCGCATCTTCCTCTTGCCTCATATGGTGATCTACATCTTCTTCGCTAGATTCATCAATTGGATCCGGCATTGGTAGTGGCATCTCCATATCCACATCTCGATCTTCAAAAATCTGCTTACTTTGTGGTGCAACTTGGATCACGTACCACCATCTTGGATCAGAACGATCCGGATGAAAAACCACCTATATTGAAGATGAAAAATCACGTGCCAAATGTCGTCAATTATATATATATCAATGGACTTAAAAAACGAAAGCTTTGACTAATTAAATCATTAGTATGCACCTGCTCACAGTGCTCGGGAAGAACAAAAGTATCACTTTCATCGGTCCAATGTTTGGTGGAGTCTATTGCAAAGAGACCGCTACTATCTTTTCTCACTGTCGCATGGGGACCGTTGTAAGTAGTTCTAAACCATTTTACATCAAGAATGAAAATAGTAAATCGTCTGAAATCAATTTCATAGATGTCGTGTATGGTTCCACAATAATCCAACTGTGAGGAGAGAAGATTGGTATCCGAAGCACTTGCTCGGCTATCTTGTGTGAAGTTAGCCATGACTCCACAATCATACGTGACTCTCTTTGAATCGATGCGTTCCACGCGAAAATGTCGTCCATATGACCATAATGCAGTGTACTTCTTGTACTGTAAAAGAGCATCATTAAAACAATGAAGATGCACCTATTTTATAGCATATATTGCCACAAATAATTACTTAATTACGTCAAGAGATAAGAAACTTACATGCACCATACATCCAGATGATAACTCCCGCTCGCGCTCGTTTATTATCTCTCCATCACGTTCGGCTTTACGTACAGCTAGTTGTAGCCCATCAAGTGACATGTGAGTAGGAAGAAGAGCCAGATCTCGTGGATATGGTTGTGATCGCTTGTACATTACTCTGAATCTCGTCCTTGCATTTATTCTTTCTGCTTTGGCCACTTCATATCTCTCAATCCACTTCTGCATCTCAGGGCTATTGAGGATACAAAACTTATTGAATTTCTCCATTTGCTCTTCGCTCATCTTTCTTTCAATCCCTTTTCCTTGGGGGACCTCGCCAATGATGCGATCATCATCCTTGTTGTGCCAAGCTTGCGGCATATCAGGATCCGTGGATGCAAGAAACTCTGTGATATATACTAATGACTCGAGATGGGTTTCAAGCATCATAGTTCACCATGATTCTTCTAGGCGATTCAACATGATGGGACAATACTTGGGTTTCACCATCAAGACCTCAATCTCAGCCCTTACAATTCGAATTTGATGGCAATTCGTATTTGCGAAGTTTTGTCGAGAGTCGCCCTGTCAAGGAGGATAAGAGAATTGCTTTGGGGGAATAAGTAGTGTCAGAAGTATTTGGAGATGGCTCTTGCATCTTGGGGAATAAGAGAATTGCTTTGGGGGAATAAGTAGCATTGGAAGTATTGGCAGATGGCCCTTGCATCTTGAAAGACGATGTTGCAGTGCTTCTTTGAGCTACCGATTGTGTATATAAAACCCAGAGCAATTCACAACTTGTGGCAAAGCTTCTCCAGCTAGGAGCCAAGAAAGACTTGATGTAGGTGGAAATTCGAGGACGATCTAGCATGGTGTGACCAGGCTTCCTCTTCCTAGCAAGTGAGGCCCTAGAATCCATCCATACAACTAGACTCACTGCTCAAGCAAATGAGGCTGGCGCATGTGAAAATCCCTATGTATCCAAGTAAGGGGTGATTGAATTTCTTTGCAGAAGCACGACTATGAAGGTTTGCAATAATGGAATGTGACTTCTTGGAGGCTAATGAGACCGATCATCTATTGCAACGCCTGCTTGCAATACTTTTACGTCTTCAAGCACGTTGTGAGCAAGCGGATAGAGAACAACTATACTAGTGCGCCGGCTTCCAATAAGGCATAGGTCAGCTTAATGAGTGACTACAAATTCATGTAAAGGGGCGAGTGAAGAAAGCACATGACGAGATAAATTTTGACGGTGGGGGAAGATCAAAAAAGAAAGAGGAGCCTAACACACACCTTTTTAGCTCAAATCTTCTTGCACATAGACAAGCACCATGACAACAACTGCTCACCAATAAAAGGAAGGAATTGACAAACGAGCCGTTTGAGAAAGAAGGAATTGGCAAAAGGCAGTTTGAGAAGAGAGTAGACGTTTGGTGCATAACAATCGAACTATGGCTTTCAAATCAAACTGAGCTGAAATCTAAAAGGACTTCAACAGAATATTGCTAGGAAGTTAGGATGCTTAGCGCCAAAGTTGAATGAAACTATACTTGCAAGTAAATACCATGATTAAAGCTCATGAGCTTAAAACCATGTCTCCCTTTGTATCTGTGTTGGAGCTTGAACGAGATTCCAAGCCTCTTCGGTCGCCTTGCTATTAGTTTTGTTGCAACAAAGATCCATTTGCTTCAAGCATATTTGCAAATACCAGAACTCTTCAGAGCTTGAATACTTGAGCATTGCTACTGATTTGATCGAACCATAGAAAAATTGCATTCAAGATAGAATGTCGATCCAATTTAATGGAATCAAATAGAGGAATGAGGAATGTCTATCAGCTTTACTGGAATTGTTACATGGACAGATTGTTTGCCACCACCTTGTCAAGCTCAAATTCATTAAGCACCAAAAAGCCCATTTTGCAAAAGTAATGTTTCAAGACATTATAATGTACAAGACACGTGAAGAAGGGAACGATACACCTTCTATTCTCATTGTCTACTTGCATGCATGCTCTTTGAAACTACTGGATCTTCACGAGACGTTGTAATGATTGGAGTGACCGAATGAGAAATCAGGCCTCCATTGTACCAAAGCACGTAAATCTTGGCAACCACATGGCGAAGATCTTTTGAATTTCTATCGAGAGTCCAATCTCTGTGCCAACACTAGGAATATTTCTGAGGTTGCGCTATCACTACAAGGCATAGGCCATTTTCCGACAAAAATACCGACGCTTTTTACATTAAATTTTTTTTTTCACGGGCACAAACGTCGCTATAAGTGTCGCTAAAAGCGTTGGAAAAGGACCATCGCTATAAAGCGTCGCTATATAACGACACTGGCAAACGTCGCTATATAGCGACACTGGTAAACGTTGCTATATAGCGACATTTAACAGAAGTAAAAAAAAGGGTTAGTGGGGCTAAACAGGGCTTCCTTTTGGCCCTGTTTAGCCCCACTAATCCTTTTTTTTTTTTGTAATTACAAACAAAGTTTTTTATAACAAAATTTCCCTTGCGAAAAGGGTGATACAAAATCGTTCTTGTGAAATGATGAGCAACAAAAGCATATACATGTCGGACATATACAACATTGTTTGTAACAAAATTACCCTTTCGAAAGGGCGATACAAAATTGCTCAAACGAGCGGATATACAAAATGCTACTACCACTACCACTCATCCGAATCCGAATCATCCTCGTCTTGTTGGCCTATTCCTTGGTCCTCGACACCTGTGTCTTCTCCCTCGTCCTCGCCACCTGTGTCTGATTCTTGGCTCTGTTGATCGCTCGCCTCCGATGATGGGACGCTTGAGCTTTGACCCTAAGAGTGAACCATATAAATCGAAAATTAGATTGGAACTTAAATCAAAAAGTGAGATTACAAGTAGGAGTAAACTTATACCGTGCGAGCAGCCACCTCAGCCCAATCGACCGTCGCTCCCATTGCCTCTTGCTCAATGAACCACGGCTTTGTTCCTATCCGAAATCCAAACCCATGCGCTCTCGCATATAATCGTCATTAAACTCCACATTTGGAAGATTAGGGTATCTTTGTTTTAACTCATCGATCACCGCCTGCTTCTTTTGGGCATCTTGATACTGCCAATCGGTATTTATGCTGCTCTTGAAGTGATGACTCATCAACCTCCTCATGGCGGCCATCACTGCTTTGCCCTTTTTATCTTCTATTATCTCTCCGGCAGATGTGATTTGATAGGAGAGATCCCCTGATGAGTAAGGAGGATTGACGGTAGCAGAGTCTGAAGGAGTGAAAGCTGCGCGAGCGCTTCCGGAGCGAGGAGTAGCAGTGGGAGTAGGAGAGGGAAAGGAACCTGACTGATACTGTGTCTCCGGACCAAGTGGAGACCTAAAGGAGCGTGAGTGTGCTGACTCGTCTACATCTCCTGAGTCAACACAACATGAGCCGCCCATCCTACTCTTCCTTCCCTTGCGAGAGGCATGCGCAGGTGATGATCCCGCGGTCGAAGGGGCGCGAGGGGATGGCTGGGCAGTACGTCCACCCGTCGGTGTAGGGGAGGGAATTGCTGAGGTCCTCTGAGAGAGCAGAGAGAAGAATATCGCTCACTCCTCATCGCTCATCTATGCTACAAACTCGTTGGGACTCCCGACAAAGCCATGCGTAGCTAGGAAAGGAGTTCCCTGAGGGGTAGTCACAGTGCTACGTGGAAGAGGAGTCAGACCAGGGGTAGTTGTAATGCTAGGTCCGAGAGGAGTCGGACCAGGGGTAGTCCTCGGGGTAGTCACCTGAGAGGAATCAAAGTTCTCTGGAGCATATAGATCGTGAGCTCTCCTCCTGCGAGGCTATCCGTACTCATCGGATGAGCGACGTGATCCCATGTCTAACATAGACACAAACACGAAAAGAAAAAACAAAAAAACAAACATAAGCATAGGCATAGGCATAGGCATAGGCAAGAAGAAAGAAGAGGGAAAGGAAAGAAGAGGGAAAGGAAAGAGGGAAAGAAGAGGGAAAGGAAAGAGAAGAGGAAGAAGAGGGAAATAGAGAATAAGAGTTAGAGAGAATAAGCTCATGCTTATGCTTATGTGGAAATAGAGAATGAGAGAAGGGGGAAATAGAGAAGGGGGAAAGAGAGGAGGGGGAATGAGAGAAGCATGAGCATAAGCTTATGCAGAAATAGAGAATGAGCTTATGCAGAAATAGAGAATGAGAGAAGCATAAGCTTATGCGGAAATAGAGAATGAGAGAAGGGGGAAATAGAGAAGGGGGAAAGAGAGAAGCATAAGCATGAGCTTATGTAGAAATAGAGAAGGGGAATGAGAGAAGCATAAGCATGAGCTTATGCACAAATAGAGAATGAGCTTATGCGGAAATAGAGAATGAGAGAAGCATAAGCTCATTATGCTTCTCTCATTCTCTATTTCTGCATAAGCTCATGCATAAGCATAAGCTTATGCAGAAATAGAGAAATAAAGAAGGGGGAAACTTAAGCATAAGCATCAGCATAAGCTCATGCTTATGCTCATGCATGAGCATGAGCTTATGCAAATGAGAGAAGGGGGAAATAGAGAAGGGGGAAAGAGATGAGGGGGAATGAAAGAAGCATAAGCATAAGCTTATGCGGAAATAGAGCATGAGCTTATGCGGAAATAGAGAAGGAGAGAAGGGGAAAATAGAGAAGGGGGAAAGAGATGAGGGGGAATGAGAGAAGCATAAGCATAAGCTTATACGGAAATAGAGAATGAGCTTATGCGGAAATAGAGAATGAGAGAAGCATAAGCATGAGCTTATGCTTCTCTCATTCTCTATTTCCACATAAGCTCATGCATAAGCATGAGCTTATGCAGAAATAGAGAAATAGAGAAGGGGGAAATTTAAGCATAAGCTCATGCTCATGCATGAGCATAAGCATGAGCTTATGCTCATGCATGAGCATGAGCTTATGCGAATGAGAGAAGGGGGAAATAGAGAAGGGGGAAAGAGATGAGGGGGAATGAGAGAAGCATAAGCATAAGCTTATGCGGAAATAGAGAATGAGCTTATGCGGAAATAGAGAAGGAGAGAAGGGGGAAATAGAGAAGGGGGAAATGAGAGAAGGGGGAAATAGAGAAGGGGGAAAGAGATGAGGGGGAATGAGAGAAGCATAAGCATAAGCTTATGTGGAAATAGAGAATGAGCTTATGCAGAAATAGAGAAGGAGAGAAGCGTAAGCATGAGCTTACGCTTCTCTCATTCTCTATTTCCGCATAAGCTCATGCATAAGCATGAGCTTATGCGGAAATAGAGAATGAGCTTATGCGGAAATAGAGAATGAGAGATGAGCTTATGCTTCTCTCATTCTCTATTTCCGCATAAGCTCATGCATAAGCATAAGCTTATGCGGAAATAGAGAAATAGAGAAGGGGGAAACTTAAGCATAAGCTCATGCTCATGCTCATGCTCATGCATGCAAAATAGAGAATGGGGGAAAGAGATGAGGGGGAATGAGAGAAGCATAAGCATAAGCTTATGTGGAAATAGAGAATGAGCTTATGCAGAAATAGAGAATGAGAGAAAAATAAGCTCATGCTTATGCTTCTCTCATTCTCTATTTCCGCATAAGGACTCGAGAGGAGTGCGAGAAGACTTGCGTGCTATGAATAGGATGTCTCGTTTGTGGCCCCAAGTGCATGCTTCGGGAAAAGTTGTCCTCCTGAAAGCAACGTGGATCCTCTCTATGAGGGAGGAGGCAGTGGTCAAGGCAAACATTGCCTCTTTTCAAACACCGACATGGTACATGCGTTGCTTGAAAGGAGCATTTTCAAAGGACAATAAGCTTAGTGGCCTCAAGTCCCATGATTGGCACAAGGTCTTACAGGTATTCTAAGTAGAATTAGTGTACCAATAATCGTGATGCGTTAGCGTAATTATTGTTATGTTATATTGTTGACATGACTTCATTGTTGCTTTGATAGTTCATCCTCCCAATTACAATAAAAGGGTGCTTACAAGAAGATGTTAGAAATGCTATATTCAAGATCTGTGGTATTGTGAGGTATGCTTACTATCAAATCGCATTATGTATTTTCTTCATGGACATGTGAAATAGGTCGATATCTCAAATATCTTACATATGCATGGACATGTGAAATAGGTGGATATCTCAAAAAGAGATCTCTATATCGAGCATCGAGAAGGCTAGATTGGAATCCATCAAAGCCGTATGCTTGCTTGAGAAGCACTTTCCCTCGAGCATTATGACAACTCAAGTCCACTTGCTTGTGCACATAGTTGATGAGGTGGCTATAGCAGGTACCGTTCATAGTCGATGGATGTTTTTTCTCGAGCGGTTTATGAAAACTTTAAAGGGGTTTGTAAGACAAAGAGGAAGACCGGAAGCAAGCATGGTAGAGGGATGGCTTGTGCAAGAGTCATTAGTATATATCACAGAGTTTCTTGCATCCACTGATCTTGATATGCCGCAAGCTTGGCACAACAAGGATGATGATCGCATCATTGGCGAGGTTCCCCAAGGAAAAGGGATTGAAAGAAAGATGAGCGAAGAGCAAATGGAGAAATTCAATAAGTTTTGTATCCTCAATAGCCCTGAGATGCAGAAGTGGATTGAGAGATATGAAGTGGCCAAAGCAGAAAGAATAAATGCAAGGACGAGATTCAAAGTAATGTACAGGCGATCACAATCATATCCATGAGATCTGGCTCTTCTCCCTACTCACATGTCACTTGATTGGCTACAACTGGCTCTACGTAAAGCCGAACGTGATGGAGAGACAATAAACGAGCGCGAGCGAGAGTTATCATCTGGATGTATGGTGCATGTAAGTTTCTTACCTCTTGACGTAATTAAGTAATTATTTGTGGCAATATATGCTATAAAATAGATGCATCTTCATTGTTTTAATGATGCTCTTTTACAGTACAAAAAGTACAGTGCATTATGGTCATATGGACGACATTTTCACGTGGAACGCATCGATTCAAAGAGAGTCACGTATGATTGTGGAGTCATGGCTAACTTCACACAAGATAGCCGAGCAAGTGCTTCAGATACCAATCTTCTCTCCTCACAGTTGGATTATTGTGGAACCATATGCGACATCTATGAAATTGATTTCAGACGATTTACTATTTTCATTCTTGATGTAAAATGTTTTAGAACTACTTACAACGGTCTCCATGCGACAGTGAGAAAAGATAGTAGCGGTCTCTTTGCAATAGACTCCACCAAACATTGGACCAATGAAAGCGATACTTTTGTTCTCCTGGAGCACTGTGAGCAGGTGCATACTAATGATTTAATTAGTCAAAGCTTTCATTTTTAAAGTCCATTGATACATGTACTTGAGCATAATTTCATATATATAATTGACGACATTTGGCACCCATCTTCAATATAGGTGGTTTTTCATCCGGATCGTTCTGATCCAAGATGGTGGTACGTGATCCAAGTTGCACCACGAAGTAAGCAAATTTTCGAAGATCGAGATGTGGATATGGAGATGCCACTACCAATGCCGGATCCAATTGATGAATCTAGCGAAGAAGATGTAGATCACCATATGAGCCAAGAGGAAGATGCGCATAATGACATCGCACGGGAGGAGGATGGAGATCACGATATTAACGAAGAAGACAACAATCATCAAGATCAATCACCACACTTAAGCTTTATTGAAGAAGATGATCAAATACTTTTAGGTGAACGTACGATGCTAGAGTACGATGATGATATAGGAGATCAACTCGGTATAGAGTTGGAGATAGACTTGCTTGGTGCCTTAGACTTGGCTCAAGATGAAACAGTTGATGTAAATGCTCTTATTTGACTTTTCTCATCTCAAACTTGGACATGAATATATGAGCTTCAAAGGCTCGATGTACATGCTCGCATTTTTTAATTCTCTATGAGCTCAAACATGTATGAAAATTTAAAAAAATTTGTCATTGGAAAAAACTAACTTTTAAGGCCTATAAATGAAATAAAACCTCTCTGTAAAAACGTCGCTATAATATTTTTTATCAGTGTCGCTGCTCTTGCATCTTGGGGAATAAGAGAATTGCTTTGGGGGAATAAGTAGCGTTGGAAGTATTGGCAGATGGCCCTTGCATCTTGAAAGATCCTTTTGGCCCTGTTTAGCCCCACTAATCTTTCTTTTTTTTAAACAAAACAAAGTTTTTTATAACAAGATTTCCCTTGCGAAAAGGGTGATACAAAATCGTTCTTCTGAAATGATGAGCAACAAAAGCATATACATGTCGGACATATACAACATTGTTTGTAACAAAATTACCCTTTCGAAAGGGCGATACAAAATTGCTCAAACGAGCAGATATACAAAATGCTACTACCACTACTACTCATCCGAATCTGAATCATCCTCGTCTTGTTGGCCTGTTCCTTGGTCCTCGACACCTATGTCTTCTCCCTCGTCCTCGACACCTGTGTCTTCTCCCTCGTCCTCGCCACCTTCGTCTGATCCTTGGTTCTGTTGGTCGCTCGCCTTCGATGATGGGACGCTTGAGCTTCGACCCTAAGAGTGAACCATATAAATCGAAAATTAGATTGGAACTTAAATTAAAAAGTGAGATTACAAGTAGGAGTAAACTTATACCGTGCGAGCAGCCACCTCAGCCCAATCGACCGTCGCTCCCATTGCCTCTTGCTTAATGAACCACGGCTTTGTTCCTATTCGAAATGCGCATCGCGTCTCTGCATCTGTAGGAAGACGACCCATCGCAGCTTGCTATGGATCCAATTTACGAGAGTTAGAGTTAGTTAAAGTGCATGTAATATGTAGTAAAACAAATAGAACAATACATTAAATGAGAAGAAGTAGACTTACCATGGTTGCCTCAAACGCATACTGTCCGCCTGCACCAAAGTGCAAAGTACCTACGACGTCCAGCTGTCTCTTCGCAACCCTCCTTTGACCCTCGAACATTTCGGAATGGTTCCTATGTTGCTTCTTGAAGTACTTCCAATCAGCTTTGTCTGCCCAGTTGGGTTTAGCCAACCCCTTTGTGATGGAAGTACGCAAGGTTGATCTACGATGCTTCAGGACCAAACCCATGCACTCTCGCATATAATCGTCATTAAACTCCACATTTGGCGGATTAGGGTATCTTTGTTTTTACTCATTGATCACCGCCTGCTTCTTTTGGGCATCTTGATACCGCCAATCAATATTTATGTTGCTCTTGAAGTGATGACTCATCAACCTCCTCATGGCGGCCATCACTGCTTTGCCCTTTTTATCTTCTATTATCTCTCCGGCAGATGTGATTTGATAGGAGAGATCCCCTGATGAGTAAGGAGGACTAACGGTAGCAGAGTCTGAAGGAGTGGAAGCTGCGCAAGCGCTTCCGGAGCGAGGAGTAGCAGTGGGAGTAGTAGAGGGAAAGGGACCTGACTGATACTGTGTCTCCGGACCAAGTGGAGACCTAAAGGAGCGTGAGTGTGCTGACTCGTCTACATCTCCCGAGTCAGCACAACATGAGCCGCCCGTCCTACTCTTCCTTCCCTTGCGAGAGGCATGCGCAGGTGATGATCCCGCACTCGAAGAGGCGCGAGGGGATGGCTGGGCAGTACGTCCACCCGTCGGTGTAGGGGAGGGAATTGCTGAGGTCCTCTGAGAGAGCAGAGAGAAGAATCTTGTTGCCTCCTCATCGCTCATCTGTGGTACAAACTCGTTGGGACTCCCGACAAAGCCATGCGCGGCTAGCAAAGGAGTTCCCCGAGGGGTAGTCGCAGTGCTACGTGGAAGAGGAGTCAGACCAGGGGTAGTCGTAGTGCTAGGTTCAAGCGGGGTCGGACCAGGGGTAGTCCTCGGGGTAGTCGCCTGCTGAGAGGAATCAAAGTCCTCTGGAGCATATAGATCATGAGCTCTCCTCCTGCGAGGCTGTCCGTACTCATCGGATGAGCGACATGATCCCATGTCTAACATAGACACAAACACGAAAAAAAAAAACAAAAAAACAAACATAAGCATAGGCATAGGCAAGAAGAAAGAAGAGGGAAAGGAAAGAAGAGGGAAAGGAAAGAGGGAAAGAAGAGGGAAAGGAAAGAAGAGGGAAAGGAAAGAGAAGAGGAAGAAGAGGGAAATAGAGAATAAGAGTTAGAGAGAATAAGCTCATGCTTATGCTTATGTGGAAATAGAGAATGAGAGAAGGGGGAAATAGAGAAGGGGGAAAGAGATGAGGGGGAATGAGAGAAGCATAACCATAAGCTTATGCGGAAATAGAGAATGAGCTTATGCAGAAATAGAGAATGAGAGAAGCATAAGCTTATTCGAAAATAGAGAATGAGAGAAGGGGGAGATAGAGAAGGGGGAAAGAGAGAAGCATAAGCATAAGCTTATGCAGAAATAGAGAAGGGGAATGAGAGAAGCATAAGCATGAGCTTATGTGGAAATAGAGAATGAGCTTATGCGGAAATAGAGAATGAGAGAAGCATAAGCATGAGCTTATGCTTCTCTCATTCTCTATTTCCGCATAAGCTCATGCATAAGCATAAGCTTATGCGGAAATAGAGAAATAAAGAAGGGGGAAACTTAAGCATAAGCTCAAGCATAAGCATAAGCATAAGCTCATGCTTATGCTCATGCATGAGCATGAGCTTATGCGAATGAGAGAAGGGGGAAATAGAGAAGGGGGAAAGAGATGAGGGGGAATGAGAGAAGCATAAGCATAAGCTTATGCGAAAATAGAGCATGAGCTTATTCGGAAATAGAGAAGGAGAGAAGGGGGAAATAGAGAAGGGGGAAAGAGATGAGGGGGAATGAGAGAAGCATAAGCATAAGCTTATGCGGAAATAGAGAATGAGCTTATGCAGAAATAGAGAATGAGAGAAGCATAAGCATGAGCTTATGCTTCTCTCATTCTCTATTTCTGCATAAGCTCATGCATAAGCATAAGCTTATGCAGAAATAGAGAAATAGAGAAGGGGGAAACTTAAGCATAAGCTCATGCTTATGCTCATGCATGAGGATGAGCTTATGCGAATGAGAGAAGGGGGAAATAGTGAAGGGGGAAAGAGATGAGGGGGAATGAGAGAAGCATAAGCATAAGCTTATGCGGAAATAGAGAATGACCTTATGTGGAAATAGAGAAGGAGAGAAGGGCGAAATAGAGAAGGGGGAAATAGAGAAGGGGGAAAGAGATGAGGGGGAATGAGAGAAGCATAAGCATAAGCTTATGCGGAATAGAGAATGAGCTTATGCAAAAATAGAGAAGGAGAGAAGCATAAGCATGAGCTTATGCGGAAATAGAGAATGAGCTTATGCGGAAATAGAGAATGAGAGAAGCATAAGCATGAGCTTATGCTTCTCTCATTCTCTATTTCCACATAAGCTCATGCATAAGCATAAGCTTATGCGGAAATAGAGAAATAGAGAAGGGGGAAACTTAAGCATAAGCTCATGCTCATGCATGCAAAATAGAGAATGGGGGAAAGAGATGAGGGGGAATGAGAGAAGCATAAGCATAAGCTTATGCCGAAATAGAGAATGAGCTTATGCGGAAATAGAGACTGAGAGAAAAATAAGCTCATGCTTATGCTTCTCTCATTCTCTATTTCCGCATAAGCTCATGCATAAGCATGAGCTTATGCTGAAATAGAGAATGAGAGAAGAATAAGCTCATGCATAAGCATAAGCTTATACGGAAATAGAGAAATAAAGAAGGGGGAAACTTAAGCATAAGCTCATACTCATACATGAGCATAAGCATGAGCTTATGCTTATGCTCATGCATGAGCATGAGCTTACAAGAATGAGAGAAGGGGGAAATAGAGAAGGGGGAAAAAGATGAGGGGGAATGAGAGAAGCATAAGCATAAGCTTATGCGGAAATAGAGAATGAGCTTATGCAGAAATAGAGAATGAGAGAAGCATAAGCATGAGAGAATGAGCTTATGCTTCTCTCATTCTCTATTTCCGCATAAGCTCATGCATAAGCATGAGCTTATGCGGAAATAGAGAATGAGCTTATGCGAAAATAGAGAATGAGAGAAGCATAAGCATGAGCTTATGCTTCTCTCATTCTCTATTTCCGCATAAGCTCATGCATAAGCATGAGCTTATGCGGAAATAGAGAAGGAGCTTATGCGGAAATAGAGAAGGAGCTTATGCTCATGCTTATGCTTCTCTCATTCTCTATTTCCGCATAAGCTCGTGCATGTGCATGAGCTTATGCGGAAATAGAGAATGAGGCTTATGCGAAAATAGAGAATGAGCTTATGCGGAAATAGAGAATGAGAGAAGCATAATCTTCTCTCATTCTCTATTTCCGCATAAGCTCATGCATAAGCATAAGCTTATGCGGAAATAGAGAAATAAAGAAGGGGGAAAATTAAGTATAAGCTCATGCTCATGCATGAGCATAAGCATGAGCTTATGCTTATGCTCATGCATCAGCATGAGCTTACAAGAATGAGAGAAGGGGGAAATAGAGAAGGGGGAAAAAGATGAGGGGGAATGAGAGAACATATGCATGAGCTTATGCGGAAATAGAGAATGAGAGAAGCATAAGCTCATGCTTATGCTTGTCTCCTTCTCTATTTCCGCATAAGCTCATGCTTATTTTCCGCATAAGCTCATGCATAAGCATGAGCTTATGCGGAAATAGAGAAGGAGAGAAGCATAAGGATGAGCTTATGCTTCTCTCATTCTAAGCATGAGCTTATGCGGAAATAGAGAAGGAGAGAAGCATAAGCATGAGCTTATGCTTCTCTCCTTCTCTATTTCCGCATAAGCTCATGCATGTGTATGAGCTTATGCAGAAATAGAGAATGAGCTTATACAGAAATAGAGAATGAGAGAAGCATAAGCTTCTCTCATTCTCTATTTCCGCATAAGCTCATGCATAAGCATAAGCTCATGCGGAAATAGAGAAATAAAGAAGGGGGAAACTTAAGCATAAGCTCATGCTCATGCATGAGCATAAGCATGAGCTTATGCTTATGCTTATGCTTATGCTATGAGCATGAGCTTACGAGAAATAGAGAAGGGGGAAAAAACTGAGGGGGAATGAGAGAAGCATAAGCATAAGCTTATGCGGAAATAGAGAATGAGCTTATGCGCAAATAGAGAATGAGAGAAGCATAGCCATGAGCTTATGCTTCTCTCATTCTCTATTTCCACATAAGCTCATGCATAAGCATGAGCTTATGCGGAAATAGAGAATGAGCTTATGCGGAAATAGAGAAGGAGAGAAGCATAAGCATAAGAGTATGCTTCTCTCCTTCTCTATTTCCGCATAAGCTCATACTTATGCATGAGCTTATGCGGAAATAGAGAATGAGCTTATGCGGAAATAGAGAATGAGAGAAGCATAAGCAATAGCTTATGCTTCTCTCATTCTCTATTTCCACATAAGCTCATGCATAAGCATAAGCTTATGCGGAAATAGAGAAATAAAGAAGGGGGAAACTTAAGCATAAGGTCATGCTCATGCATGAGCATAAGCATGAGCTTATGCTTATGCTTATGCTTAAGCATTAGCATAAGCATAAGCATGAGCTTATGCTTATGCTTATGCTTAAGCATTAGCATAAGCATAAGCTCATGCTTATGCTCATGCATGAGCATGAGCTTATGCGAATGAGAGAAGGGGGAATGAGAGAAGCATAAGCATGATCTTATGCTTCTCTCATTGTCTATTTCCGCATAAGCTCATGCATAAGCATGAGCTTATGCAGAAATAGAGAAATAAAGAAGGGGGAAACTTAAGCATAAGCTC